>NW_024609857.1:34677334-34869225 GCF_016920785.2 Ixodes scapularis | reverse complement strand
CGTTCGCTTTACACGCGAAAGGTCCCCGGTTCGATCCCGGGCGGAGCCAGCCTCTTTTTTTCTTTTTCTTTTTTTTCTTTTTTTGGATAGGGGGGGGGGGGGGTTTAAATTAACCCAAGGCAGGAGGAAGGGTAACCAAAGATTAAGCACGAGTCTCTCCTTATTTCTGTCTCTTACTTTTTGAATCTTTCATCATGCTCACCCGAGTCTCAAGAAAATCTACCTCGCGATAATTTTTAAGCTTTCATTGCTCTCTTTTCTTCGTGCCGTCTTCTAGGTAGGCTACACCCCATATCTTCCTCGTAGTCTCTTCATCCGAGCACCTGTTCGGCCTTCCGCCTGTGATTTACACCCCTCCCCCTCCCCAACAATTTCCTAAATGAAGTACACAAACCTATGGTATACATTCCTAATAGCTTCTGCCGAAAATTCGTTGCACCACCTCAGATCGACAATCCTGGATGACCCTCCAACCCCCTCCTCCCCAGCAATTTCCAACACGAAGTACACAAACCAATGGAATACATTCCCTGCAGCCTCCGCTAGAAATTTGTTGCACCACTCAAACTGAAAATCCTGGACCAATACCCCTCCCTCCAGACCAATTTCCTACACAAAGCCCACGAACCTACGGTACACACTCCCCGTAGGCTCCACCAGAAATTCATTGCACCACCCCAGAATGATGATCCAGGATAAACCCCCCTCCCCAACAATTTCTTACATGAAGTACACAAACATATGGCATATATGGCGAGTAGCCCCTGCCACCAATTCGTTGCACTACCCCAGAACGACAATCCTGAATAAACCCCCCTCCCAACCAACATCTTACACGAAGTACACAAACCTATGGTATACTTTTCCGTTAGCCTCTGCCAGAAATTCGTTGCACCACCCCAGTTGACAATCCTGTATAAACCACCTTCCGTGCCATCTACTTCCTACACAAAGTACACAAACCTATGGTATACATTCTCTGTAGCCTCTACGAGAAAGTCGTTCAACTACCCGAGACTGACAATCATCGACAACTACCCCACCCCACCAATTCCCTACATAAAGTATTCAAACCTATGGTAATCATTATCTGTAGCCTCTACCAGAAGGTTGTTCAACCACCCCAGACTGACAATCATCGACAACTACCCCACCCCACCAATTCCCTACATAAAGTATTCAAACCTATGGTATACATTCTCTGTAGCCTCTACCAGAAAGTCGTTCAAACACCCCAGACTGACAATCATCGACAACTACCCCACCCCACCAATTCCCTACATAAAGTATTCAAACCTATGGTATACATTCTCTGTAGCCTCTACCAGAAAGTCGTTCAACCACCCCAGACTGACAATCATCGACAACTACCCCACCCCCCCAATTCCCTACATAAAGTATTCAAACCTATGGTATACATTCTCTGTAGCCTCTACCAGATGGTCGTTCAACCACCCCAGACTGACAATCATCGACAACTACCCCACCCCACCAATTCCCTACATAAAGTATTCAAACCTATGGTATACATTCCCCGTAGCCTCTGCCCAAAATTTGTTGCACCATCCCAGATTGATAACCCTGTATAAACCTCCTTCCCTTGCCACAAATTTCCTACATGAAGCACAGAAATCTATGATATACATGCCCTGCATCCTGTGCCATAAATTCGTTTCAGAACCCCAGATTGACAGTCCTGGAAACCTCCCTTCCCCACCAATTTCCTACACAAAGTACACAAACATGTGGTACACGCTCTTCAAAGCCTCCGCCAGAAATTCGTTCCACAACTCCAGATTCACAATCCCGGAACCCCCCCCCCCCTTTCCCCACCAATTTCCTACACGAAGTACACAAACCTTTGGTTTACATTCCCCGTAGCCTTTGCCAGAAATTCGTTTCACCACCTCAGATTGATAACCCTGTGTAAACCTCCTCCCTCCCTTGCCACAAATTTCCTAGACGAAGCGCACAAATTTGTGATTTACATTCCCTGCAGCCTCTGCCAAAAATTCGTTTCAGAACCCCAGACTGACAATCCTGGAAATCCCCCTTCCCCACCAATCGCCTACACGCACTACACAAACCTATGGTACAAATTCCCCGCAGCCTCTGCCCGAAATTCGTTGCACCACCCCAGATTGATAACACTGTATAAACCTCCCTCCCTTGCCACAAATTTTCTATAAGAAGCATACAAATCTATAATATACATACCCTGCAGCCTCTGCCATAAATTTGTTTCAGAACCCCAGATTGACAATCCTGGAAACCTCCCTTCCCCACCAATTTCCTACACAAAGTACACAAACATGTGGTACAAGTTCCTCAAAGCCTATGCCAGAAATTCGTTTCACCACCTCAGATTGATAACCCTGTGTAAACCTCCTCCCTCCCTTGCCACAAATTTCCTAGACGAAGCGCACAAATTTGTGATTTACATTCCCTGCAGCCTCTGCCAAAAATTCGTTTCAGAAACCCAGACTGACAATCCTGGAAACCCCCCTTCCCCACCAGTCGCCTACACGCGCTACACAAACCTATGGTACAAATTCCCCGCAGCCTCTGCCCGAAATTCGTTGCACCACCCCATATTGATAACACTGTATAAACCTCCCTCCCTTGCCACAAATTTTCTATAAGAAGCACACAAATCTATGATATACATACCCTGCAGCCTCTGCCATAAATTTGTTTCAGAACCCCAGATTGACAATCCTGGAAACCTCCCTTCCCCACCAATTTTCTACACAAAGTACACAAACATGTGGTACAAGTTCCTCAAAGCCTATGCCAGAAATTCGTTTCACCACCTCAGATTGATAACCCTGTGTAAACCTCCTCCTTCCCTTGCCACAAATTTCCTAGACGAAGCGCACAAATTTGTGATTTACATTCCCTGCAGCCTCTGCCAAAAATTCGTTTCAGAACACCAGACTCACAATCCTGGAAACCCCCCTTCCCCACCAATCGCCTACACGCACTACACAAACCTATGGTACAAATTCCCCGCAGCCTCTGCCCGAAATTCGTTTCACTACTCCAGATTGATAACCCTGTGTAAACCTCCCTCCCTTGCCACATATTTTCTACATGAAGCACACAAATCTATGATATACATACCCTGCAGCCTCTGCCATAAATTTGTTTCAGAACCCCAGATTGGCAATCCTGGAAACCTCCCTTCCCCACCAATTTCCTACACAAAGTACACAAATATGTGGTACACGTTCCTCAAAGCCTCTGCCAGAAATTCGTTCCACAACTCCAGATTCACAATCCCGGACCCCCCCCCCCCCCCCCCTTCCCCACCAATTTCCTACGCGAAGTACACAGACCTCTGGTTTACATTCCCCGTAGCCTTTGCCAAAAACTCGTCGCACCACCCCAGGTTGACAGTCGTGCAAGAATAACCTCTCCCACGCCACCAATTTTTTACACGTAGTACAGACACCTATGGTAAAAATTCCCAATAGCCTCGGCCAGAAATTCGTTGCACCCCCAAGATTAACAATCCTGGAACCCCCCCCACCCCCCCCCCCCCCTCACCAGCAATTTTCTACATGAGGTACGCCGACCAATGTTATAAATTCCCCGTAGCCTCTGCCAGAAATTCGTTTCACTACCCCAGATTGATAACCCTGTGTAAACCTCCCTCCCTTGCCACATATTTTCTACACGAAGGGCACCAATCTGTGTTATACATTCCCTGCAGTCCCTGCCATAAATTTGTTTCAGAACCCCACATTGACAATCCTGGAAACAGCCCTCCCCACCAATTTGTACACGAAATAAAGAAACCTATGGTGCACATTCCCCGAGCCTCTGCAAGAAAGTCGTTTAACCACCACAGATTGACAATCCTGTATAACCCCCTTCCCCCCCAATTTCCTGCAAGAAGTACACAAATTTATGATATACATTTCCTGCAGCCTCTGCCATAAATTCGTTTCAGAACCCCAGATTGAAAATCCCGGATAATCCTCCTACCCACCGATTTCCTACATAAAGGACGCAAACTTATGGTATACATTCCCCGCAGCCTCTGCCAGAAATTCGTTCCACCACCCCAGATTGACAATCCCGGAAACCACCCATCCCCACCAACTTCCTACACGAAGTACACAAATCTATGATATACATCCCCCTAGCCTCTACCAGAACGTCGTTCAACCACACCAGACTGACAGTCTTGGACAACTACCCCACCCCACCAATTCCCTACATGAAGTATACAAATCTATGGTGTACATTCTCTGTGGCCTCTGCCAGAAATTCGTTGAACCACCCCAGCTTGATAACCCTGTATAAACCTCCCTCCCTTTCCACAAATTTTCTGCATGAAGCACACAAATCTATGACATATATTCCCTACAGCCTCTGTTATAAATTCGTTTCAGAACCCCAGATTCACAATCCTGGATAACCCCATCCCCACCAATCCCCTACATAAAGGACACAAAACTATGGTATACATTCCCTGTAGCTCTGCCAGAAATTCGTTACCCCGCCCCAGATTGACAATCCTCGATAACCCCCCCCCCCCCCCTCCCCACCAGTTTACTACACAAGCTACAGTCGACCTTAAAAAAGATGAATCCAAGGGAGCGATGACCCGGCCGGCGATAAGGCGGCACGGGGTGCTACGAGAGCGTAAACACGCGGGGCCGCGATTACCGAATTAGTCCACTCTTGGATGCACGGGGGACATTGGCACACCAAAATCGTTCCCAAAGCGCACTTTCCAAACGACACAGCGTGATTGCGTACATGTGTTCTGCATGTATTCGCTCGCTCCTTCAGAGCAGTGGGGCTACCTTTTTTAATCAGTGTTTTACCGTCATTTACGATTTATTTAAGCTGGGAAACCGCCAGTCGCGGCGCTGTATTTCGCGATAACAGGGGGAGCGAGATTGACCGAGACGTTCGCACTCCTGAATCGCAGGGGTGCCTGGAGAGAGTTATCGAGTCATCGGATATAGTAAATTTTTCTCTTTTTTTTTTTTTTTGCGGGCGGCTTGTTTTTGAAGGTTACAAGCCATGCGTGAGACGACGCTTTTTATTTCCTCTCATTCGCCAGCCTTGATATGATATAGATTCCCTGAAGCCTCTGATAATAAATTTGTTTCACCACCCCAAATTGACAATCCTGGATAACCGCCCTCACCACCAATTTCCAATATGAAGTATACAAACCTATGGTATACATTCCCCGTATCCTCTGCCAGAAATTCGGTGCACCACCCCAGATTGACAATCCTGGATACTCCCTCCCTCTCCTTCAATTTCCTACATGAAGTAAACAAGGCTATGGTATACATTTGTTATGCGCCGGCACAGCCGGCAGGTGGACTGTGCAGCCGATTCAGCGAGCCTAGTGACAATGGCGTGCCAGCCGCAGCTCCGGCACTTGCGTTTTAACCGAAAACCACGATGTACGGACCGTCCACACGTAAATCATGCAATAAAGCTTGTATTTATTAATTGGCGACAAGCGACAGGAAGGAACCTTCCGCTTTGAGGAGATGGCGACTCATGGCATCATGAAAGCGTTCTCGGGAAAGGGCTGGTCATCGGTGGCGGAGCGGCTGATCTACTACTGCGAGGCTAACGACATCAAGGATGGCACCAGGAAGCAGGCCGTTCTGCTGACTCTGTGTGGTCCTTCAAGATTGGAAACTGTAAAGGCCTTTGGGGCTCCCAAATTTACAAGTAAGTTTACTTTCGAGGAGATCATGACTTTGTTTCAATCACATTTTGATCCTCAGCCGGCGGAACTGTTCAGCCGCTGCAAGTTCCAGCAGCAATATCAACAGCCCGAAAAGTCAGTGACCGCGTACGTCGCTGCTTTCAAGAAACTTGCAGCAGCCTGCAATTTTTGGAGCGTTCAAAAGGCTCCGAGTGACTATAACACAGCCAGCCCACCCGTCTCAGCGCCAGGTGTTGGAGTGGCCAGCAGCAAACTCAGCACGGTCACAACAGCGGTTCCCACCAACGCGACGATGCGAACCATGGACATAATGTTCCGCGATCGTTTTGGTACGGTCTTCAAAAGGAAAGTCTTCAGCAACGACTATTTGCGTCGCGGGACCTGACGTTCCTCAAGGCGTGCGACATTGCGGTACTAGCCGAGAGCGCCGAGGACCACCAGCGGCAAATAAAAACTGATTTTCAAGAAACTGATCAACATCACAAAGAAGCCACGTCCGGCACATCGTAGCCAGGAGAAGACGACATCATCATCGATGCCCTGTTTTCGCTGCGAGAAAATCCACAATCTATACTTGCTCGACGGACTCCTGTCTTACTTCCAATAGCTGGAACCCCAAACCCTTCACAAACAGGAGACAAACACGGACAGCGATCCGCTGTTGCCCTTCTCCTTCGGGTGTTCGCTTGTTAGAGTTTTCTCCCAGGTTCAGGTAGCTACATTGCCTCCATCGCCATGAAACATCACCTCGTTTCATGCCGATGTTTCCTTTATTAGCTTAGGACAGTCACAATTCCGTAGCTAGGTCACGCAAGCCTAGCACCGACACTCAGTAGCGCGAAAACGGAAATCTTTGTGAAAAGTTTGTTTTTTTTTTGTTTCCTCGTTATTTTTACGTGGTGTCATTAAATGTGAATAGATCATTTCTAACAACTACAAAATATACCTAGACACTTTTATTCCGTTCCTCTGGCTTTGAGCCAGTCCAACAACTTTAAATAAAAAACATAAAAAAAGAAAGACGTTTAATTGCGGCCAAGCTGCGGCTTCCTCCAGTTTCGCGCCTGGGCGCCGCCATATTGCTCGGTTGGGGTGCTCTTGGGCGCGGCCATAGTCCGATTAGGACGCTTTAGCAAGGCGTTGTAATCGGGTTATGTCGCGCACAAGCGCACCCCAACCGAACAAGATGGCGGCGCCCTGAGGCCGTGCGTGCAAACGTGTATACTTGTCACGCGTAAGCACTGGCGTCTTCACTTCCTCACGCGAATGCTCTCTTGAATACGGGACGACGCGGCGAGCGTAGCGAGCTTCCTGAGGCGCCCACACACAGGCGCGGTGGCCACCCTCATCCGCAACGACCTCAGTTAAAAAAAAAAAAAGAAAGAGGGAAGCTGCATAGAAGGCGCGGGATCGATAACCGACTGCACAAACCACTGCTTCTCTAAAAATATGATTTGTTTTTTGTGCATGTCACAGGAAAGAAGGAAATTTTGCGTAAGACCGCGCACAAAACTGTCGACATGATTCTTGTGGTCGTGTCAATTCAGTAGTTTTCAACAAAGTAGTACACTGGGCCAGTTGGTAATAATAGGATATCTCTTCTTTTAATTTCCGTACCGGAAAATGAAACTAGGTCAATTTGGATGTTTGGGCTTTTAAAACTCGCATTGGTTCGAATCGGAGAAAGGTGCGGGTGATTATTTCTGGGAATCTGATGTCCCAATTCAGCGATCCGACTTCAGCAACGTGCAAACCAACAGACACGCACGCAAGCACATGTCCGCACGCACTTGACTGCTTTTAAGGATTGCTAAAAGACCAGATGGTCTTCCAGAAATTTGTAATATGCATTGACTCTAATAAAAAGGATTGATTCATTGACTCATTGATTGATTGATTTCGCTCTTAAAACTCTTACAACAATACATAAGGGTGCAAAAGATCTATGTTAACCTCCAAGGCACAGTTGTGTTCTCAACATCTTTGAGTGTGTTTGTTGTATATACCCATCCATAGAGTGTCGGGGAACTGCGCTCCTTTGGTATTCGTGGTTAAACTGATTTGAATTACAATTTTCTTATTTATTTTATATAGCGATGAAGAAAGCTGAACAAAGGATTGATGTGAACCGCTTAACTCGTTTTCTTTTGATCAGAAACTGTGAATAAAATTCGAAACAAATATTAAAACGAAAATGACACAAAAAGTACACACAAGTCGCGCATGAAATAAAAACCCTTTAGGTTAAGAAGAAAAAAAAAAAACATCTGTGTACCGGTCGCGGGAAAGAAACAAAATTAATCTATATCACGAGATCGATCAGTCGCGCTCAATTATTAAGTTATTCTGTAACTTTAATTTTCGACACACGGAACAGTTGGGCGTTACTCGTAAAATAACCGTTAAATTTACTACTACGTTGTTATGCTGCGTGATTATTGCAGTTGGTTGTACTACTTTCTCAAAATGCTTAGTAAAAAAAAAAAAAAGAAGTGAAACGACACGTGTAGCTATAGATGCTATGCCAGCTGTGAATTGGTCGCGCTGGACTTTCGTAATTCTTTTTTTTTATTTTTATGACAAAGTCAATTGATTGAAACCGCTTAATTGTTCAAGCTTCCTTATGTCGGAAAAAAAAGATATCTATAACATTAACAATCACGACCCACTTAATTACGCACAAAAGCAATATCGAGCGACCCGGCAAGAAAAGAAAAAGTATAGAAAACAATAGGAAACTTGCTCTAAAAGCCGTTGATTACAATAATACGATTATCCTTAAAGCGAGCCGCCCAAGTCCACCCGGAACAAGTTCATATGGCTGGGGTTTCGCTTCGCTCGGCTTTCCCGGTATTTATTTTGGTTAATGGAGCGAGGTTGGTCTTCGCTGTGGCGTGATTCCCTACCATTAGGTTTTCGCAACGAAACAGATCGCTCTCGAGGAGCCAATAAGCCGGAGTGCTGGCGGCTCGGATTTCGAAACAATGTCGATGGGCCTATCGCTCGGGTTTCGCAAAGCCCATTGCTAATCTTCCGCCTGGCGTCTCTACCCGCGTTCTGGATGGCGGCAGATTCACCGCGCGCGATTGTTTTAGTCGTCAGCTTTTCGCGCAGGGGTTAGAGTGACGTCAGAACAACGCTGAGTTCTCATTGGCTTTGACTAAAAGGATAGTGGGAACACTCTAAAAAAAAGCCCGTGCGTCTGCTTTCCAGCACAACACCTGGGAGAGCCAATCACCGCAACTTACGGAGGCAGATCAGCGAATGACGATGCCGAAACATATGTTTAGACCAAAAAATGCAGTCTGAGTTGTGACATTAAGCAATGCAAGCGTGACGTTTTGCATTGCTTAATGTCACAACTCAGACTGCGTTTTTTGGTCTAAACATATGTTTCGTCATCGTCATTCGCTGAGCTGCCTCCGTAAGTTGCGGTGATTGGCTCTCCCAGGTGTTGTGCGGGAAAGCAGATGCACGGGCGTCTTTTAGAGTGTAGACCTCAATGCTAGATGCCTAGAGGTGTACCCACTGTTTTTTTTTTTAATCAGCCAATTAGAGCTTGGCGTTTTGACCTTATTGCAACCCCTGTGCAAGAAGCAGACAAATCTTGCAGTCCGCATAGCAAACCCACAAAGACAACGAGAGCCGTGACCACGCTCTTTCGGTGCTGTTTGATTGAGGTCGAACTTAAAGTAAAATGGAGAATAGTTTTAAAAAGAATTAGACCCTAAGATCATCGGAGACGATTGGCACTTTATAAGATAGAATTTATAACGTGTCATTCCAGAGTGACTTTTTATTTTATTTTTTAATTCCTTGTGGAACGTAAACTTACCACCGCTTTGCGCTGGTGCAGCATCCAGTTTGCTAGAATTTTAGTGCGGATCGGAAGGACAGCTTTCTTTGATGGCATGTTTCCAAGAACGCCCGCTATCAGCCCGGGACAGAAGCGGCGGAACTGATGAAACGTTGTTTGCTCAATTCTCTCGTAATTTTTTTTTTTTTCGGTCCACATAACATTTTTTGTAAAAAATTAGCAAAAATAGCGTCGTTCAAAAACTGTCTTTCCCGGTTACCAACGGGAGCGTTGCCACTGGTGGCGCTTGGTACGCTATTCGCCCGTATACCTGCTAGCGTGCACGCAAAAGGAAAGAACCGTTTTCGGACGTCGCTCTTCCGTGGAGCTTGTCAACTGATAGATCGAAGAACGTTGGTCCGACTGACGTCGCTGACATATGGCCGCTCGATGTCGCTCTGAGGAATCGTTTGGAGTGGGTCCCAACGCATAGGAGCGCAGTTCCCGGCCGCGGCAACGACCCAGTGCTCGCGGGAAGGAAGTGGGCCCTCCGGTCCGCGGCGGCAATCCATAAGGGCCATTATCCGCCACCGCAATCGGCCACCGCGGCAGCCACTGCGTCTGTCCTCGTGGCGCTATTCTCAAACCAGGAAAGTGTTTGGGAAGAACGCGGGGTGCCGTCGGCCGTGATCCGTCGCTGGCCGCTCCAGCTAGAAGCTGTCTGCGCGCGAGTGCTGCTCGATGTGTACGCCCACTACGCGCCTTGTCTTTGTTCCATCGCTGGCGTATATAGAAGGGCCCGTGTTTTTACTTTCTCAAAAAGACTTCCGGTCTCTCCAAACAAGCTTTATGACCCTGCTTAAGCTAAACATTGAACTAAAAACGAAGAAAAAAAAAAACGAGCGAAGTAAGCGTTTTTTGTGAAGTTCCAAAACTCTGCCATCTTCAAGCTGCGGCATAAGATAAAATCGAAGAAGAGCGTGTATTGAGGTACATTTGCGCGGTGACACCGCCTCCCCGGTTTACAACTGATCCCGTTATTCTGGGCGCACAATGGCGACGCCAACGCTCAAGTTCGTTCGTTCCTTCACTCATTCAAAGCTCTGGTTTTTCTCACATTGCTGATGAGTCTACGATCGACGTATATGCATCTTCTAACACCGCCAGTGACTATAAACACGATCCGAATGCTTGAGATATGATTAACAAATACCGTTGTCACATCTGTGATTTTCACGTCGTTCTAAAAATTGCAAATTCAACTTCAAAACTAAAACTATGTATATATATACAGGGTGTTTCAGAAAACGCAGGCCAAATCGCTCCTGCAAAAACTACTTATCACAACGAAAAAAGGCTTCTGGCGCTGTGGTCCTGGGCCAGGGGCCCATTTAAGAAAATGATTAAAGTTTTGGATAATTAACTTGTTAATTATTTTTGCGTAATTACCTTTTTTTTAATATTGTGTTTAAGGGCATGGTTTAAATTAGAAAATTGCTCAGCATCATCGAAAACGACTAAATCAACAAATCGCAAAACGATAGAAGGCACGCGAAGCATTTTACGGCTTGCAACCAAACTATGCTGCGCTGTCATCGCGCGACGCAGCAGAGTCTGGTTGCACTATCTCTCCACCGGGCGTGGTGCTGCCGGGGCTGAGATGCGCTCCGATAACAAACCGAAACTTAAACACCCGTCGAATTTGTGCGGTTTTTCAGAAAGCCGTAAAATGCTTCGCGTGCCCTCTATCGTTTTGCAATTTGTTGATTTAGTCGTTTTCGATGATGCTGAGCAATTTTCTAATTTAAACCATGCCCTTAAACACAATATTAAAAAAAATGAAAGCCGCTTACAACTCCCTGTAACGCCGAATTAGAGCGCAGCTCTTGAGGAGGAGGAAGGAAGGGCACGGGGGTGGGGGTAAACTAACCAGGGGGGGGGTCACGTGACCTTGGGGGTCACGTGACCCCCAATGCCGATGATGTCATCACTGACGTCACTGATGACGTCATCCGTGACGATGACGATGCGGGTACCGATGACGTCATTAGTGACGTCACTGATGGCTTCACCAGTGATGATGACGATGACGATGCGAATGTCGGTGACGTCATCAGTGACGTCGCTGATGACGTCATCATTGATGATGACGATGACGATGCGGATGCCGGTGACGACATCAGTGACGTCACTGATGACGTCATCAGTGATGATGACGATGACGATGCGGATGCCGGTGACGTCGTCAGTGATGATGACGATGACGATGTGGATGCCGGTGACGTCATCAGTGATGATGACGATGACAATGTGGATGCCGGTGACGTCATCAGTGATGATGACGATGACGATGTGGATGCCGGTGACATCAGTGATGATGACGATGACGATGGGGATGCCGGTGACGTCATCAGTGATGATGACGATGACGATGCGGATGCCGGTGACGTCATCAGTGATGATGACGATGACGATGTGGATGCCGGTGACGTCATCAGTGATGAAGACGATGACGATGGGGATGCCGGTGACGTCATCAGTGATGATGACGATAACGATGTGGATGCCGGTGACGTCATCAGTAATGATGACGATGACGATGCGGATGCCGGTGACGTCATCAGTGATGATGACGATGACGATGTGGATGCCGGTGACGTCATCAGTGATGATGACGATGACGATGTGGATGCTGGTGACGTCATCAGTGATGATGACGATGACGATGTGGATGCCGGTGACGTCATCAGTGACGATGACGTCATCGGGGGGTCACGCGACATCGGCGGGGGTCACGTGACCTCGGGGGTCACGTGACCTCGGGGGGTCACGTGACCTCAAGGAGGGGGTCACGTGACCTTGAGGAGGGGGTCACGTGACCTCAGGGGAGTCACGTGACCTCGGGGGGGTCACGTGACCCCCACGAGGTCACGTGACCCCGGTGGGGGGGCTCGCGCGGTGCATTATGGGACATTTCCCATGATGCACCGCGCGGTTACGCCGACGGCGACGGCGACGCCGCTCAAGCCGGAAACGGGCCCCTAAGAGCTGCGCTCTAAAAAGGTAATTACGCAAAAATAATTAACAAGTTAATTGTCCGAAACTTTAATCATTTTCTTAAATGGGCCCCTGGCCCAGGATCAAAGCGCCAGAAGCCTTTTTTCGTTGCGATGAGTTGTTTCCGCAGGAGCGATTTGGCCTGCGTTCTCTGAAACACCTTGTATATATATATATATAGTATATATATATTGTAAACGAAGGAGAGAGAGAGTGATTCTAGAATTTATGACATCAAAGTTGCGGGTTCGATTCCCGCTCCTGGCCCAATTTTCCGCCAGCTTTCTTTCCCTTTCCCTTATCTAAACTTTGATGTAATAAATTTAATAATCACTCTGCAAAATTATATAGAGCGCAGTTTTTGAGATATTTTGATTTGGCGACATACTGTGCTAAATGATTTCAGGAAGAGACATATACATGTACAAATATAGACCTCGTCGTAATCCTGCGTACATAATATATATATATATATATATATATATAATAGTATTTATATAACGAGGAGGAGGGGAGGGGAGGGTATGCAGAAGAAGGAGGAGAGAGTGTCAGTCTCCCCTCCCTCTCCCCCATCGTAACCTCCCCTCCTCCAATTGTTTCCCCGCTAAATTTAGCGGGGAATTTAGTGGGGAAGTGAATTGGTGTTGAGGTCACGCGGCATCAATTTTCCAGCTAAATCTAGCGGAGAAACTGAATTGCTATTGGGCTCATGTGACGTCAGTTTTACCGCTAAATTTAACGGGAAAACTGAATGCGCAGTGTTGCATTATAGGACGTCAAAAACTTACACACCAATTCAGTTTCTTCGCTAAATTTAGCGGGTAACTGATTTGGTGTTTAGGTCTGTGACGTCCCATAATGCAACGCACGCAGTTACGTCGACAGCGACGCCAACACAGCAAAACACGAAAACGAGCACATAAAAGCTGCGCTCTGTAAAGAAACAAAAAAAAAAAAAAAAAAGAAGAAGAAGAAGAAAACAGGAGAGCAGTGCGCGCTTTCCAGGCTCGTAATTTGTGTATTGGAGCAAAGCAACCGCTCTTTATTGCGAAAACTGTACCGGGCTGGATGCGCTGGCCGCTATACGCGCATACCCGAAGGAAGGCCAGCAAACTGCTCTCGTAAACGGATGGTGTTGCACTGTGACTGACTCCCCCTTCGAATGAGGAGGGGATCTTCGCGCGTCGCGGGCGGACGACCGTGTGTGCCAGCGGCGATCCGCAGCCGGTCCGCGTTGCCTCGGAGAGAACGACATTTTATGAGGTCGTACAGGTGGACGACGTTGACCTCAGCAGACGATGTCGTCTTCGCCTTTTTGGGCACGAAATAACTCGAGCCGCAGTCACAAACTGGCCGCACATTGTGCAAAAGAAAGTCCGCGCAGACACTGCCCGAGGCCGTTTCTTCCTCGTGGGACGGCCCTGTCAGATTGCTCACACAAAAACTCTCTTCCGGACATGTCCGAATTCGAATTCTGTTATCTTGTGTGCAGCCATAGCCACCTCTATACGCACAAAGGCTGGCATTTTGACGACGGAGCCATAGAGTGCCCACTGCCCGGTCGCAGATTTGGAGCACGAGGATCTGGCAGCACAGAGCATCAAAGAGCCATTTCTCGGGGAACCTGGATGTCAACGCACAACCTTTGCAGCGGCTAGGACCCGAAGCACACTTGTTCGCTCGGGACAAGTGTGTTTCGGCGTCTCGCCGCAGCGGGGCGCCAGTCACGTGGCTCTCCTCTCATCCGTTTTCTGCCGTTCCACCTTTCCATTTCGGCGGCCGCTTCTCGTGGCGATCTGCCAGGCTTTGTGCAGTATATAGGGAGGCTATGGTGTAGCAAACACCATGGTATTTTGTTTTGTGGTGTTTGAGCAGCGTAGTTGTGGCTTATGAGAGTGCGGCCTTGGCCGATAAGAACGTCGAAGAGCCAATCACGAAGCAAGAAGACATATTAGGCCCCTCCCCGCGCTTGACAAGCTGTCAGTGTCTACGATTACTATTAGGCGATCGGCCAATCAGCCCAGGATCCTGGCTAGGGAGACTCAAGTGAGGGTGGGTGCAACTGCTAGATCGGCGATCACGGTACATGGACGCCATTTAATTGCTAAATTTTGCTGGGAGTCTATGGGGCAAAGGGTCGTTTTCTTTCCTAACTCAGGTCATAAAAGCCCATTAAGCTGCTTGAATAATTTACACAAGGTATAAATGATTACTTTTTCATAGCCACCAGTTTTGTTGCGATAGGTTAAGTATTTTTTTAACGCGAAAAATGGTAAATTCCGCCATCTTGGACGTTGCTGCTTGTCTGGCAACTTTGCTTTCTCCGCTCGACGTTTGCGATTCTCGGAGCGAGAAGGAAGCGAGAGAGGCTGCGCCAAGGCGCTCGTTGCTTGCAATGGGAGGCGAGAGGAGGAAAGGCGCATGGAGCAACAGAGTTGCAACAGAGCGGGCGCCTGCTCTCGTGCAGGCAACACTGGCGCATATCCTTCTCGAATCCTCTCCCTCAGGAGCCGCCATTAAATTGCAAACGCTCTCCAGGTTTTGAGTTGCGCCCACCCTCACTACAGCCTCCCTAAAGCGCGATCCAAACCAACGCTTCTTTTTGCGCCTGTAGGTCGTGCGGCTGCGGATGTGACGCATTTCGTGGCGTTTTTGCTGTTTCCGGGCGCGCTTTCTGAGTCAGAACCGTGCGCTTTAGTTTGGACGGGCAAACCTTCGGCACGAGCGCACAAGCAAAGTGCAACTGCGACAGACTGGCCGGCCAGACGGCGAGGGAAAGAGAGAGAGAGAGATCGCGTTGTCATGTTGGAAGAGAATAAAAGGGGGGGAGGGGAGGGCAGCCAGACGGCGAAGAAACGCGGAGCCGGAACTAGCTTGCCCTCCACCGATTGGCCGGGACACAGGAGCGCCCTATACGTCACCGCGCGTTTTTGTGCGCGTTGAGAAAGAAGTTGAAATCAACCAACTTTCTTGTGCGCGCCCGGAAGGAGCGAAGAAGCGGCGCGACGTCACGAAAATGCGTCACATCCGCAGCCGCACGACCTACAGGCGCAAAAAGAAGCGTTGGTTTGGATCGCGCTTTATCCTGGCTATAAGAGCGTCGTTCGTGCACCGGCGCTGCGCCAGGTATATTGGTGGCCGGTCAGATGTCTTTCGATGCAAGTGTTCCAAGTGTACTGAGAGCAAGTGTTCCAAAATCCGTCTTTGACTCATCGGAACTATAATGTTGTAAACGTTAACAAAAAAAAAAAGTAGTAATGATACGTTACTCGGAATCGTTACTTTCAGAATAAAAGAACGCGTTACCGACCTACGTTACATCCAAATAAAAGGAAGGCGTTGCCGTTACCGTTACAGATAAAAGGTAACGGACGTTACTTTGGGTTAATTTTTTTTTTGTGCTAATGAATTCACGTTTTACTGTTTTGACGTTACAGGTAGGTATGCATAAGCTCCATATTTCAAGAAACAATATTTCCATGCAGAAACTGAACATAGTTACCTTACTTTTCTTTACGGTTTCAAGAAGCGCATAAAAAAACGAAAAAAAAGAAAAGCTAAAAAAGTCGCATGGCAATCGAAAAATATTAAACTGTAATTTTTATAAGTCTTCGGAAGACTATGTAACGAGTTACGTAACTACGTTACTCGTTACTTGAAGTAAGTAACATAAGTATGTTACCCGTTACTGTTTTTGAAAAGTGTACCGAGTACGTTACGCATTACCGAAAGAAAGTGACGTGCTGCCGCCAACACTGTTTCGGTAGGCGAGGAATGCGCCAATCAAATATCAGCATAGATAACGTACAAAGAACGTGCGATGACGACGCGCTTATTTGAGCCCCGTGATTGGTTTAGATTGAGGGGAAACAAACGCACGTGGGCGCATCTTTGGGTAAACAAACGCACGAGGTGCGCAAAAAAGCAGACAAACCTGCACGCCGTAATACCCTGTCTATGACTTTTTTTTCTTATGATGTGAAAATTAAATTGCTGGAGGTACATCGAATCTTCATATAAAATGCAGTAGCAATTGCGAATAAAGCCCACTAAAACGAGTCTGCTATAACAGTAACCAATATCCTCGCAGGTGAAATAAACCCCGCATTATAATTGTGTTGTGCGTATGTTAATACAGCCGGAAGTCAGTCAACTCCAATGGGCTTCTGGGTTCTCAGCTGTGGATGAGCAATTTAGCCAGTGCAGTACAACCGCTAGCCTGGGGTCTTTAACGTGCATCACGCAGTAGTGATACACGACCGCACGCCGGTACGATGCTCATCCAGGTCGAAACGGGCAGCAGTGGGGATTGAGTCCAGGTTCCCCCGGCTGTGCAGCGCGAGCTTTCGCTCCACATGCTCCGAGCTGGTGTGCGCTAGCCCACTCGGCCGCCGATTCCCCAACCCCACATTGAGCGAACGTCAGACTCAGCACTGCTTCTTCGATGCAAGACCGCACATTCACGACGTATACCTGCAGAAAGTAAGTTCCATACTGAAGGAAAAAAAATCGTATGCAGCACTTTTCTTAAAATGCTTTATTTTGAACGAATTCCAAGTAGCTTAATTATCTTACAATGTAACCTTCTTCGATATTAAAGCCTTTTTGATAGGGCACGCTTTTTTTTTCTCCCATACTTTTTTTTTGTGGACGTCTGCCAACTTCCGTTCAAAATGTTTGGTATAACTTTTTTTTTTTGTTTTAGGGGGGGGGGGGGGGGGGGAATGGGGGGGAGGGACCAATTTCACCGTTTAAGAAACTATACTTATATTGACTGATTTAGTGTTTTTCAGTGACCCTCTGCAAGTTTATAACTAATACCATATGTTTTTTTCAATTATTAAAACAGTAATCAACATATTTTAGACAATCGGTAAACTGATTGCTACGATTAGCTCTTATACTACGTCCCCTGGCCGTACAACTCACCTGTACAAACCACATTATGTAGCTTTCACGTTTTATTGCTTTCTTGAAATAGAATTTTAACACATTTGTTACGCTTCAAAAGAAACACCCTGTATATCGCACTAAAATTCAGCACACGTCCGTCGTCTCTTAATGAGTCATTAACCCTTAAGCAAGGCCGAAACAGGATGCAGTCACGTCTATCTTGTGCAGAGTTGGCTATCGCTGGCGTTATCAAAACCATGCAGCAAGCTTCTCTTTGGGCGTCGCCCTGGCGCCGTCCAACTTGGCACCAAGACGGAGAGGCTTCCGGATAAAATGGAGCGTTCAGAAGTGCGTGGTCGTTCTTTCGACTTGTACACTTTTTAGTACGACCAGATTATACGTAGCCAGCTGCGAACGTTTCATACTTAAAACCTTAAGGTTCCCAGTGTGACTCGGATAGGGTCGAGGAAATTCCTGCTCCTATATTATGCATTTATGTCGTTCTTCTCATTTACGTATCTTGTCGCATCGTTTTCAGGCGGCACACAGAGCAATCTGGAGATGAAAACTAATAAACCTGAAGGAATGTTTGGTTGAGAATTAAATGCATGGTGGTTTGGTAAGAAATGTTATTACAGCGATTGCTGTTAGTAAGACACTTCGCAGTTTCGCGCCGTTGACCGCGCTCCATATCGACGCGGGCCAAACATTCCAGGGTGCGCCGATAAATAACAAGCAAGCAAGATAACATGCTTGTTCATGCATGGTAGCAAGATAACATGCATGGTCAGTAAAAGAGTCCTCGCCGGGCAATCTGGCATGCAGTACCCAGGTGACCCAGAGGAATCAGCACAAACAAGAACCTCTTGGGAGATACGCAGATAAAACATGCTTAAGATTTTACGATAAATTTTGTATCAGAAAACAAGGAAAAAGCAAATGTGTTAGTGGCTTGTCAATGCACCTGACAGATACAGTTTTATTTTGTAAACGAATAGACAGAAAGATGGAATTAATGGTCTTTGTTTCAATAAACTTTCATTTGAGTGTGCTTCGCTTTGTCTACTTCCTTGTCCCTGTTTCGGTGCTTTTCGTTTAGCACGTGTAACTATTTGTATACCGAAGTGACGTACAAGAACACACTGCCCTCTTACGCAGACAGCTGAAATGCTCTTTAGTTAATACACCCTCATTGGTTCCAAAACACTATGGAATTTTTCTCCGCTGTGTTACTCGGTTCAATACAAAACACCTATGTGGACTCTATGGCGCGCGCTCACATCTTTTCCGTTCATTCAGTTCATCTCCGAAATGACACATCAGCGGCTGCGATGTCACATCTCAGCTATGGCTGTGTTTCACCTTGCAAATCGTTTTTTTTTTTTAGCATTGTTTACATTTATTACATACTTTGTGCGAGGAATGAAGCTCGACACTAGGCAGCGTCCGGATGTAGTTTGTAATGGCGCCTAGAATGCCAACACCGTGCAGCACCAAGTCTCGTGCTCTTGAAAGGAAGCTGGGTCTTTGAATCTTCTGGCCACCAGCCGATGCATAACAACATTGGTATACCGCCCTGTCTTGTATAGTATTCTGTAACTTATCTTCATTGCGACTCAGCACGTTCATAAAGCGAAGCTTATTGGGGAACCTTGCGGTTAAGGCGCCAAGGGAAGGAGCCTTTGGTCGTTCGGAAAGACCCCTTCCGGAGGCGACGTACCAACTGCTCTGGAGGGAAGCAAGAGAATGACCCGGAGACATCCCAGTGCGGGGCAAAGACCGGTCTCGGAACAATGGCTCGCCTCCACAACCGTCTTCGTATGTAACATCTGCAGCGGCTGCCAGAAAGGAAGGACTTACTGTGGTCGCCCAGTTTGTTGTAGAATATATTTTCATATATTTCCATATATATTATTCGCGCATTAGGGGCACCCCTTGCGCTTGTTCAGGTTCTGCTTAACCACATATGAAGCTACAGTCGGAGAGTAATATCACTTCAAGGCTGTCATTTTCGTGCAAATCATGCAGGTATAATATATATGTATATTGTGGAGATTCAGAAACGAATACCGACTCTACGGTGCTCAAGCTCCGACTGCCCCACGCGCCCACCCATCACCCGGTTGTCAGTTATCCTTATTTTCTTATTTTTGTTCCCCACACACTTCCCCCCTCAGGGGCAGGGGGCGCTTGTTATCCCGTTTGTTTGTTGCTGGGACGTACGCGGGCAACGCGGACAGAATGTAAATTTCACGTTTCGGGAACTGAGGCTGAAGTTCTTCAGAAAAACAGTCCATATAACTCTTCGATGTGGCCTAAGGGTTGAGCGGTGGAAGCCGATGAACGGCAGAGGGAGGAAGACGGTACCGAGGCGGCGTTCGTTCATTTGGGCCGTACAGATTCGAGACATAACTGTATATATCTACAAAGCCGTTGGCCCTGATGGTCTGACTCATAAACTTGTCGGTTTTTGAAGCGGCGCTGAAGAATTCGTGGTAGGAGCAGCTCGTGCCAACTTCGAGCCCTCCCGTCTACCGGAGGAGTGCCCCAGCCAGCTGTTCATGGCTCAATTGGGTGTGTTCAACCGGCACTCCCGGTTGCCGGTGCTGGACAGGAGACTGTTGGCATCTCCGCCGGTGGTGGCTGGAGCTTTTAGACAGCGGAATATAGTCGGGCGGGGAGGGGCTGCTGAAGGGTGTATCAAACTCCGTCGAGATCTTTGAGTGCGGGTGTTCCCCGGTCTGGCTCCCTGAGCCTCTTGGTGCACGCTCTCGACACGACGATGAGTGCCGCCTCGACGTCGGCGGATGTTAGTGGCCAAGTTGCTGCCGATGCATTCTTCTGTTGTCGTTGGCGACGCTGGGTGTGGAGGGCCCCGTGTAGGTGACTGTCCTCCTCGACCACGGGTGCCTGGCACAGGGCTCATAACTCGGTGCGTTCCTCGTCGGTGTAGACAATGTCTTGTGCGCACCGGTCATTCAGAATGCCTCCCTGGAATGGTGCTGAAATGTCGGTCCTTGAGGGACCTGCGGCTGCCAGTCCCAGCGCACCCGGGAAGCGAACCCCTCGAGGGCGCGCGATTCTCCATGGTGCACCACGTTGCAGCCTTATCGGTTCGGGGGCGTCAATGTGGGTGCTGAGGAGCCGGCCGATGGCCGCGACTGCGTCTGCCAGGGGAGCGCGACCGGTAGTTAGAGTGAGAGGACCGCCGCGCGGGTGTGTGGCGTGGCCGCGACTAACCACGGTCGGCCTGGTGGCGTGGCTCTCAACACTTTTCGCCACGTTCAATACAATGTTTGAAGTCATTGATGGTAACAGATTCGATGAGTGCGCCGCACCATATTCGATATGCAAGGCTTGTAATTCGTGTCTCGGCCACAAATGGCCCGTCCCATCGTTTAGCTAGTCAAGCTGAAAATCCTTGGCTGGCGTTACTGAATGGGTGAGTCCGTCGGAGAACCAGATCTCCGGCGGAAAATTCGATGGTTCTCCGGCCTTTATTATGTTGGATTCGTTGTCGTGATTGGGATGGTTCAATATTCCCCCGGGCCATTGTCACTATATTCCGGATAATATCTTTGGACAAACCTTGAGTGTGATTGGCGCGGAGGAGCCTCTAGAACAAGCTCTAGATTTTTTTTTTACGGGTATTCTAAGTTCCCGGCTAAATTTCAAACGTGCAGGTGTAAACCCCGTGGTTCAGTTTTTTTTTTTTTTTTTTTTTTTTGTGATGTCGATCTGGGGTGATAAGGGGAAGTACAATTGTGCTGTATACCGAGAGTTTCAGAACAGGTATCAAATACAGTATTGGTGTAGTAGGTGGCCTGGTCTATTAGTAGGACACAAGGGTACCCAAACCGGAAAGACGTTTCTCGAAGGTTTTTTCAGTTCTTAGAGGTAACTTGAAGCGGGGAATCAAGGGTTACCTACTTGCAGAAGTGGTCGGTGACCAAAAGGAGGTACCTCTTGCCTTGTGGGCTGCGTGGAAATGGGCCCATGATTTGACACGCAACAATTTCCCAAGGACGATGACTGTGAACCAGCTGCATGAAACCAAGGGGCTTGCCGCCTCGGGGTTTTGCTGTATGGCACTGAGGACAGCTACAGCCGTAATGCAAGACATCTCGGTTCATTCGACGCCAGGTTGCAATGCGGCAGAGGTTTTGGTAGGTTTTTATCCCATCACTGTGACCTGCCAGGACACTGCCTTGAAAGTAACTTATAAAAGCACGTCGTAATAATTTTGTCATGACTACGCGGAATGGCGATGTGGTAGGGTCAAAAGGCCATCGTTACTGTAGACGTAAGTGTCTTTGGGTCTAGCAGCCATGTTCTGTTCCCTGGGACCGGGTTGATTTAACCGCGTAGATATTTGCTGGCACAGATGGTCTGCTCGCTGGTCTCTGAGCAGCTGTCCCCGGGTTACGACCACACGTCAAGAAAGTTCTTCGTTAGTAACAGCGACCAGCTCCGTCGCTTCTTCCTTTTTCTGGAGACGAAGCTGGGCCCGAGACAAGGCGTCCGCCGCTATGTTCCATTTCCCAGGTCGGTACTCAATTGAGAATTTGTATCCCTGTAAGGTGAGAGCATGTCGAGCTAGATGTCCTGCTGGGTTTTTAAGATTTTTCAGCCAGGTCAACACCTGGTGATCCGTCTGAACTGTGAAGGTGGCGCCATCAAGGTGGATATCGAACTTCTTTAAGGCAAATATTATTGATAGGCACTCCTCTTCGGTGACGGTATAATTACGCTTGGCTCCCGACAGTGAGTGGCTAGCGAATGCGGCGGGTCGTGAGGCCCCATTATGCTCCTGCAGAAGCACTACTCCCAGTCCGTACTCACTGGCGCCTGTTTGTTGCACAAATATAGGGCACAGAGATCAGGGAAGTCTGCGGTACGTCGTATCGGCAATGGCGACTGCTAGCGTTCTTAATGCTTCCTCGCGATCTGCGGTCCGATTCCATGGAACATCCCGACGCAGCAGCTCATGAAGAGGTCGGGCCAAATCGACACGGTTTGATATAACTTGGCGGTAGAATCCCACTGTGCCAAGATATCGCTGTAGACTCCTTTTGTCCTTAGGGGTGCGAAATTCCATTGTTGCGTTCAACTTCTCCTCCTGTGGATGGAAAAATCCATGCTCTACCACGAATCCAAGGAGCACTACCCTTCTTGAAGCCAGCTGTTCCTTCCATGGGTTAATCGTCAGTCCTGCATCACTCGTGTGCTGCCGGAAAACCTGGAAATTATTAATGTGGTCGTCCAAGGTCTTAGGAAACACCACTACGTCGTCCGTGTAAGCCATTGCATAGTTAAATTTAGTATCCCCTAAGACAATGTCTATGAGCCTCTGAAAGCTCGCGGGAGAATTAGAGGCCGAAATGAAGTCCATCCATTTCAAATAGGCCTCTCTGGCAAATGAGAGCCGTCTTAGGAGTGTCAGCCTTGGCGACAGAAATCTGGAAAACCCCTCTGCTACAGCCAAGAGTGGTGAAAATGCATGCCGATCCCAGCGCATATACATTACGGACGAGATCGATGGGAAAGGGTATGCATCACTTATCGTTATGGCGTTGAGAGGGAGATAGTCCACGCAACAGACCCGCTCTTCCATCCTTCTTGGGCGCCAGAACGATAGGGAAGGCCCACGGACTGTTTGTGGGGCGCACCGTGTTGGTCTCGATCATTTCTTCTAACGCGTGGTCAAGGCTCTGTCTTTTACGAACACTCAAAGGGCGCGCGTTGAATTGTATCGGTCGGGCATCTCAGCTATCGATTTGGTGTTCTACTATATTAGTCTTCCCGGGAATCTCACTAAACATGTGGGCAAGCGGTTTCAACACGTTTGCAAGGCGTTCCCGCTGATCTCATTGCCACACGTATATTTTGTCCTACATTGGTGACCAGCGAAACGTCTCCATCATTTTCTTCAGAACGGCGTGTTTCGTCCCGTGGGTTACGCTCTGTTATTGTCTGAGGACTCACCGGAAATTTAAAGGGGTTGAGTTCCGGCCATACCGGTATTCTCCCACTGCGAGGTCTAGGATTACTCTGGTTATACAATCCCTCCCGCGTTCCAGACATTATATATATATATATATATATATATATATATATATATTCTTTTTTTAAGAAGCTATGTTTCCGCGGTAAACGACGTTATGCGGAGAGCGAGTGGTCTGCTTTTTGCGCAGGAGTTGCGGTAACATCAGGAGGACGCTGAGCTTTGATTGGCATTGATTCAAAAGATAGTGGGTAAACCTGAATACCAGATGCCTCGATGTCTACTGTCTCCCCACTATTTTTTTTTTTTTTTTTATCAGTCACTAGCAGCTTGGCGTTCTGACATCATCGCACCCCTTGTGCAAAAAGCAGACGAACTTGCGCTTTTCACGCAAACAACAAACTCCCAGTTCAACGGGTAATACGCCATTATACGAACAACGACGATCGTTAGAATTGAATTTTTTTTTAACACGTGCGGGAGCAAGAGCTGACCCGCGCCGCCCGCTCTTTGTAGGCAATAAAATCAACATCATGCACAAGGTATACAACGATAAAACGAAACACGCGCGAGCGTCTCCACTATTATTTTCCAGTGTTCCCCGCTGCGTGCCGATCGAATGGCAGCAGCGGGGGAATCAATATGCCAATTCCGCCAATGCAACCTATACGATAGAAGCCCTGGATCTTCTCTCCCGCAAACGTCATTTTTAGAGGATCCAGGCAGAGCCGCCTAGCAACGCTATCACGAGGCGACGCCGAGAAGCACGAGGCTGCCGCTTTGTGTCGTTCTCTCGTCAAGCTTTAGCGTGTTTGCCGCTTGAGGTGGTCGGTCCACTAACGATGACGTAAAGGGGCGGCCTTATTCTCTAGCTGGTATTGGGGGAACACAGGCGGCAGCGTGAGAGAGAGAGAAAGATGCACACCGTGGGAAGCTATCTCGCGAAATCGCCGCCTCCGTCGCCGCCTGCTTTGTTTTAGCAAGCGTCGTGCGCAGAACGAACACGAGCCGAAGCCCGCGCGAAATAACGCGTCCGTACTTGCCCGATCGGGTGAAGGAGGAGGCAGGAAAAGGGCGTCAGTATAAAGTTTTGCTCGGCGTCGCCGACGCTTGGATATCTCGCGTGGTGCCGCCTGTTTGTTTCTGGTCTGCACCCGTCCAGGAAAAGAAACCGATGAATTTAACGAACGCCGGGAGACGGGGAACGGGTCTCCCCTCCTTCGAACACTGCTCGATGCCCAAGAGGATGCAAGTGCCTGGACTCTGAATGCAATAACGTGCCGAGTCACGGACCGAAATAGGCTTAGCGCTGTTCGTTTAATCTGTTTTCGATTTTACGACCGCTTCTTTCCGCGACGCGGTTGCTTTCGTTAGTGTTGTTGCTTTGCTTAAGTTCTTTTTTTTTTTTTTTTATTTTGTGGCGCGTGGGGCGATTGTCTAGCGGACCAACGAACCGGTATGGAGTCTTGATCTTGATCAGGGGGTCGATGTGGCCGGTACAATGCAAGTACACGTGGTTCCGAACTTCAGACGACCATCATTGCACTGAAGTCGGGACCGTTATGCGACCGTTACGGTGCTTTAATATTTAAATTCCGACATCTGATTTGACTTACGAAAACGCAAAATATTTTGTCACCGAGTGAATCTTTGATATGAGTTTTCCCTTTTTTCATTTTCTGCCTCTGCGTGAACAACGACCTGTCTCAAATGTGGCGAGGCGTATTTCGGTTTCGGTCGCGTGAAACGTGCACACCTCGCTCGCGAAGCCTTCGCGTTATTTTTCTCGTTTGGACCAGAAAGCCTGCTGCCTTGCTCCAATGCATTCGGGTCCGGGCGACAGATACCGTCAATGCGATTCGGACCCGCAATATGGCTGCCGAAGCTTTTCCGCCGCACCCTTCCATCGAGAGACGTCCTTTCTTCCAAATATCGAATCCTTCTTGATAAGAGAAACCATAAAAAAATCCGGAGCCATTCAAGCCCGTGTTCGTGGTATTTCTCCATGTATTTGGGCTCTCCCCCCCCCCCCCCCCCCCTTCCCCCCCGTGAGTGTTCATATATACTCCGTTTCACATTATAGGTCCGACCGCTGTCAACGTTACGATAAACCATAGGGAGCCGATCAAGCATCGCCAAAAAGTGCTTCGTTACGGCTGTCGTCGTTTTTGTGCGTTTCCTTCCACCAGCACAAAACCAATCACGCTCAGACACACAGAAAAAACTGCAAGATCACGCCCCATGCGGAGCGCAAGATCGTCTGCTTCTAGCGGTTGTGCTGACGTCAGAAAGATGCCAAACTCTGATTGGCTCTGATCGAACGAAAGTGGGTAGACCTCAGAGCAAGCTGCCTTGAGGTCTACCCACTATCCTTCATTCAGAACCAATCAGTGCTCGGCGTCTATCTGAAGTCACCACAACCCCTGAAAAAGAAGCAGACGATCTTGCGTGTCGTCCTCAGTCATGTGGGTTCCGTATCTGGTTTGCGGGACGAAAAAATAATAAAACATTTCGACCTGGAATATGCTTGAAAATATAGGTGAGGCAAAACAAGAGTGTGTGACAATCACACATTTTTCGTAAACAGCTTCCAGCGGTTTGGAGAGAGCAAAACGATGTTTTACCGCATACCAGAAGTGACGACATTCAAGATGGCTGCGCCCTTGAGGAAAAGGTGTACAGTCAGTGTGCGTGATTGGTTCAGCCGGTGATACAGCAGACGCACAAAGACGACGAGCGTCATGACAATGCACTTTTTTGGCGACACTCGATTAGGTCCGTTGGACGGTATAGTGTTTGGCCTGGAGTCACTGTATGGGTTCCCAGAGTAACGAAACTCCGAAGGTTCGTTCTAGAACCGCGGTGCGGCGCTAAAACCGAAACCATGGCGCCGCCATCTTGGGTCCACGCGTCGACGGTGGTATGAAGGCAATAGTGACATGCATTGAAGCGTGTTGAAGAAGCTGGTTCATTCCGTGATACGCCGAATGAATCAGCTGCAATCGGCACTCACCTCACAAAGCTTGCTTGTTGCAGCGGGCTCGAAATCTTTCGTTTTATTATGGCCAGCCAAGCCTTCTTCCTCCGTCTTGCAGTTGCGTTCTTTCCAAATGGCATCCGGAAGAGTCTCTTTCCATCCTTCGACCTGCTCCTGCACCCAAAAGCGCAACAAGCACGCATTGTGCCACTAAGTACACAACCTCCTTGTTTTTGACGTCGGTGACCGCGTGGAAACAACGGTGCGTAAACGCGTGTTCGATGAGCAGTTGTTTGCTGGATCCAAGATGGTGGCGATTAAAGTAGCTTGAAGCGCTGATGGAGGTGAGTCTAGCGGTTCTTGTGTCACGTGATCGCTACTGTCCAATGATGCTCACCAAGCCAAAACATGATCGGCTAAGTGAGTATGTTGTCGGCAAAACGCAAAAAGAAAAGGAATGCGTTACTCTGGGAACCCATACAGTGACTCTATAGTTTGGCTGCGTTAGGACCTAATGTTAAACAATGTGTATACAGTGCAATCCACTTGTACTGATACCACAGATAACGATGAATACCGCTTATAACAGGGGTCTCAAACACGCGGCCCCCGGGCCGCATGCGGCCCACGACTCGCTGGGACGCGGCCCGCAGGCAGCCGGCTATGAGTCCCGGTTCTCATGTCTCGAGCGCTGGAAATGGCATGCGCCATCGTGATCTCATCTCGCCGATTAATTTTCGCTCGGAAAGTAGCTCCACTTTTTTGAAGTATTCCCATAGTTTTTACTTATCTGGGTTCATTTGTCCTTTGTTTCGCTTTATGTTTTGCTTCCCAGCTTTTTGTAATGTAAAACAATTCCGCTACAAGGCTGCAAGCGCGAACTCTTTGTTGAAGGGTGTATCTTGGCTGCGGGAACTCTCGATCAGCAGGAGCAACTGCTGAAGATAAAGCCACGAGCTCGGGATTCTCGCCTTAGAAAAAAAAACTATTAACACTAAAATACAAGTATGGGTGTTGTAATATAAATCATCAGGAAAGCAAGAACTTTCAAATTAACTGATTGCTTTATAGAGACATGTTGAGCTTGGTTAATTCCTGAGTGAATTGATAAACGGGAACGAGAGTGTACTTGCTCTTTTACGCTATTAAAAATGCGAGCACGTTGGCGGGGCGCTGTCATTTTAATTATTAGTATCACATCAGGTCAGGGCCGAAAGTAGTCACATAAACAAATCAAATCTAAAAAATTCACTGGCAAAGCACAGTTTACAAAAAGCACAGAGCACGAGGTCTGTTCTCTTTCGAATCGTTTCACAAACCCCCCCGGTCTAGCGTTGGCCCTTGGTCTTCCCAGTGTGAACTATCTGGCCCTCACGCTCAAATGAGTTTGAGACCACTGGCTTATAACGATCCGTTCCTATAGAGGACCACGCCTTTTTCGCATCCGGCATCCAGTCCAGATATACAACAATAATCGGTGTCTAACGATTGCATTTACGGGCTTTCTCATTATCGGTGTAAGTGGATTGCACTGTAAAGCAGTTGAGCTGTTGCAAAGGAGATACGATTCCTACAAAGCAGTGTTGTGCTCGTTACCGAAAATAAGTAAGAAGGAGATGGCGCCATGCGTTAGTTCGTCCATAAATTGACGCGTTACTGAGATTCGTGGCCGTCTTCAAATGTTACGAAATAAACGGTTACCGTTACTTCCAGAAACTAACGAACGTTACTCTTTGCGTTACTTTAGACTTCATTGTTTGGCATCGATAAGCTGCAGTTACGAACTTCGACAGCGAGTAGACTTTTAGGGGTGAGATTTTATAATATTTCACCCCTTATTTATCAAATGCGCAACATACAAGAAACTCCTAATGGCGCGCTGGCCCTTTTAAAAGGATCAAAAACGTGACATTGTTTATTCGAAAATAACGCCTAACGTAACGGAATAGACAATACGGTAAAATAGTAACGAAGTTACTTTACTCGTTAGTCATTTTGCGATCTAACGAGTACGATAGTACGTTACTGGAAAAATACGGTCGATCGAATCCCATTTCATCGAAGCACGTTTTAGAGAACGGAGAAGTTTTATCGAAGCACGGTTTAGAGAAAGCAGAGCCTCGGTTTAGAGAATGCCGTTTATCGAAGAGGGGACGTTATTTAAAACAAGGCTTTCCTACTTCGCGCGTGTATCACTGGCGCGCGTGTTGACCCAGGCCCCCGCTGCGTTCCCGCCGCTTCGCGGCGGCAGTCTGCGGCGGCTCATTACAAACATTTTATTTACGATACGATACGATACGAACTTTAGTTTTCACCACAAATACAAGTGGTGAATGGGAGGCCGGAGAAAAAGCTGCAGACTGACTCACCTGACTTATCCGTACAGACGCTTCGCGGTGGCCGAATTCGCTAAAAGGAGGCTCATCGCCATTTTCTCTAAACTGGGTTTCTCTATGAAGGGTTTCGATAAGCTGGGGTCGGTAAAACGGCGTTCGCTAAAACGAGCTTCTCTAAACCGCATGCCTCCGCGTCGTTCCTTGTAACGCGTTAGTTCCAGAATTGCTCCGAAACGCCATTCTTGAGGAGAAGATTGTTGGCGACGCTGACGGACGAGGACCCACCCGACCCCCCGCCGACGAAGAACGAGACGTGGTTCCTCGAGCGTACACCGCAAGACGACGACGCGGGCGAGGTTCAGCGACCTCGTTTCGACGTCGAGCGAGGCACCCTCCGCCGGAATCTCGAGGGCCGCTGCTTGGGGGATCTCCGTGGACTCGAAATGCGCATACATCGGACACGGCTCGCTGCGTCATCCAAGCACCACCGTCGGCCGGCAGACCCTGGTCTAGAAATGCGGCGAACTTTTGTCGCTCCTGAGTTTCGACTGGATCGACGAATCTTCGAACTTTTAGCAAGATTCGAGCAAGTCCGACTTACGGAGAGTGTTGTATGACTCCTTCATCGACATTTGAAACTTCGGGTATAAAATGATCTATGAAGCTTGATAACTTATAACGTGCGAAATAAACCCTTTTGTGCAGTGGCTTATAAGCGGAAGTGCACTTGCAGAAAACATTTGTTTCTCGTGCCTTTTTTCTTTTCTTTTTCTTTCTGTTGACTGTTTTTTTTTTTTTTTTTTTTTAAATTTAAGGGCCTTCTTCCTTCTGTCGAAGAAAATTCAGTTGTGTTTGCTCCGTGTTTGCGCCGTCCTGTAGTAAAAAAATACTCAGTCTCGGGTAAGGTCACTATATTTTGTAAAGTTGTTTGTTTTATTTTATCAAACCAGCGTTAACGGAATGTAAAAGCAAACTTGCGCATTTCAAAGCTTTAGTTAGTTTATTAATGTAAACCAGTAAAACAAACACCCACTAAACACTGCACTTTTCCTCGGCGTCTGGTGGCATCAGCTCGTTTTTAATTGTCGGCCATACGCAGGAAGGCAAACTTAAGTTCAAGTTTTATCAAACTTCGCGTTTAAAGCGAAAAAATATATAATAAACCAATTGAGTTTAACTGAACACGAACCTTAGCAGATTCGCGACATTTCCATCCCCGGAACTCGTGCGCGGCGCCAAAATTTCGAGGTTTACTGACGCGAAAGTCCGCGCAACAGTCTCACTTTGCGCGGCAGCGGACGCGAGCTTGTGCGGTGTTAGCTGCAGCGTGCGTGCGTGCGCCTGTGTTGCGGTGATATGCAAATGACTAAATAACTCCATGGGGTCCACGGCATGTGGGCGCGTTCTCGAACGACGTCGCTTCCGGAAAGAAAGGGCGAAATAAAAAAATAAATAAAATGTACGCGTGTAATCCGCCTTGCCTTAAGGTTTTTCCCGTCCTTCTGTGGAGGGGACGGGTGTTTGCGGCTTGGGTTTGCAAATTTGAATTTCTAGCGAAAAACAGAAAGTGAACACATTTTTTTTTCTTCTTTCATTTTTTGTGATTTCACTTTCGTCATTTATTTTAGAACCGAATCCTTCTTCTATCTGTAGAAAGAAAGGAAAACTTTCAGCCTTTCCACTCTGGTAAAGAAGGAAGACCAGCAAAGCTGTACTATGGTGGGAAGGAAGTAATGGCCGGCCGCAAGTCGGCAAGTCAGAGTGGAAAGGCCTGGAAAGGTTGCCGCCGTCGCTCATAGATGGCGGTAGCTGTCCGGAGTGTTTCGTCGACATTCATTTGATGACGGACACGATCTTGGGGAATTTAGCCCTTAACAGCTCCGCTGTAAAAATATAGAAAAGAATATGAATGTTGTTTGTCTCACGAGATCTCTTCTTTCTTTTTTAAGTCACTGTTTTTATTAACTCGTGGACATAACTACCGCGAAATCATAAATGATAGAGGTATATACGCATAATAAGGCCGTAAGGAAGGTGGATAAAAAAACAAAATTGAGGACATTCTAAAGAATCAACACAGATATTTTGTACCTATCGCGCAAACCCGAGACGCCGCGATAGCTTTACCTGAATAAAAATTTCGAGAAAAAAAAATATATGGGCGCAATAAAAGTGTTCCCGTTCCAGTTCACTTGCACGCGTACGTAACTTCATCTGAGACAAGACGGGGCCGTAGTTCATTAGTTTATCACGTTTCCTCAACATCAATACGGTCGAACTCGGCCCATACAGACCTACATACACAAAGAAAAAAAGGAATTCTATCCCTCGGGCACATTATCTGCTTCCAGGAAAGTCAGACGAATCTACATAGTCAAAAAGAAAAAAAAAAAAGAAAGACGAAAGAGAGGAACGTTCACAAACGCAGTTAATCTGTAGATAAAAAGGGAGGGTCATTTGTCACCGGCATGGAGAGGAAGGCAGCGCACTTCCGAGCTCTCCACGCCCCTCCAGAGCTCATTAGCATCTATGCCCGCATTCGCGTTTCTTCAATGCCCCTCGGGCCAGGTTAGTCCCCCTTACCAGCAATTTAAACCAGACTTCCCGCCGGCCAGCCAGACATATCTACACAGACAGACACACACCAGCGTACGCTCTATTTAGACTTGCATGTATCACAACGTCTCAACATTTCCCATCGCGGGTTGGTGCGCGGGCCTGTCTGAACGTGCGCTAGCGAGCAGAAGTGTCTGGTGAATTCGTTTTTGGGTGGAGACGCATACCGCTCGAAAACACGCTGTATATTCCTCACAGCCCCCCGCGAAGTCGACGAGGAAAAGAAACGAACGACACAAAGTAGAAGGGAACGAAAGCGGAAGGCATAGTTACACAAACAGCCGCTGTCCAGATGGTTGGCTTATCGTCCTCGTCGCCACGTTGGCCCCCCGCCAGCCAATGAGCGACCGGGTGCATCACCACCAAGAACAACCACCGTTCGGTGGCGCCAGTAGCACCACCAACATATATATATATATATATATATATATATATATATATATATATATATATATATATATATATATATATATATACATATATATATTCTTTCTTAAAATTTCTGCTGCGTTGTTTTTATGCCCCTCAAAGTCCTCCCTCTCTTATTCAACGTTTTTCTGCCGAGCCTAGTCAGCTAGCTTAGAAGCGAAGAAGCCACTTAACCTTTTTATTCTTGAGCGTCTAGTGTTGTCTCTCTTTTACGTTGTATATCCTTTTAAAGAGACGCATGTCCTTCGGTCTTCTTCCCCAGGCTGGTTCCGAGAAGCGCCTTCTTTCTCCCGGACCGACATCAATTTCCGTCCTCCGCCCCTCCGCGTGATATAAAAAAAGAGCAAGTGAGAAAGAGCGAAAGAGGGGGGTCCGTGGAAAAAACGAGCGAGGCGATAACAAAATTCAGAGCCTCTCCCGAACCCGAAGGCGGCGGTGGCGGCCAACGCATTAGCAGAGTGTGCGGCTATGCTGCTGCCTTCTTCGCTCGGTTTCTATTTGGCTTCGCAGAGACACTGCTGGTGCCCAGTGCAAGCTGCCCTGACACCAGCATGCATGAGCTCTGGGAAACAGTCTCTCCCTGCCGCCGACGGCGGCGGTGATATGAACTATAATGTCGCTCGATCATTTAATATGAACGGGGACGTTAGGAATCGCTGTGTGTCCCCTCCATACGCCTGCATGGCGGTGCGCTCGCGATCCATCAACATCCTCCGCGGGGTTCTAACGATAGAACGTACGGTCCGTATCAGAAAACGAAGTTTAAAAGATGCATACACGTGAACGTACATCCTGGGTGGGTCGATATTTTTAGTATACGTCTCCGCGGTCCGCTGTGGAAATTGCAGACAAAAAAAATGCAGCGAAAAAAAAAAAAAGAGTGTCAGAATTGAGGGGAACAGAAAAAGGACGTGGTAATTGAAGGACGCGAAATATGTAGGATTCGGTGGCAATTAGTTGAGGGAACGACGTTTCATCGACAGATCGCTTCGTCGACTCTGCGGCGTTTCATCGACAGTTTATTCGATCCAAAGACTCCCGCGTTTGTTTCATCGACATATCTTGTGACGTTCCGTCGAGAGCGTTTTTCCGCGAACATCGCCTCGGCCGAAGGCATGCTGATGGCAGCCTATTTGTCGAGAAAGTGAGGCAAAGGAAGAGACGAGAGCGCTCTGATTCCAATGATTAGTGGGTAGAGCTAAAGCTAGCTACCTGTGTCTCCACTGCACTCGTGGAACGCGCTGGAATGCAAGAACCAAACGCCAGATGCCTGCGTTCCGCGTTTTAACGCGTTCGACGTGTGCGGTGGAGCTCCTCCATACTCACAAAGCCTGACAGTTCGACGACGGAGCCATAGGGTGCCCGGTCGCAGATTCGGAGCGCGAGGGTCTGGTAGCACAGAGCCCCAAAGAGCCATTTCTCGGGGAACCTGGACGTCAACGCACAGCTTTTGTAGCGGCGAGGACCCGAAACACACTTGTCTGCTCGGGAGAAGTGTGTTTCGCCGTCTCGCCGCAACGGGGCGCTAGTCACGTGGCTCTCCTCACACCCGTTGTCTGCTGCTCCACCTTTCCCGTTTCGGCGGCCGCTTCTCCTGGCGATCTGCCCAGCTTTGTCAGTATGTAGGAGGGTATGAGTGGAGACAAGGGCTGCCTTTGTCTTTGCTGCACTCGTCGGACGTGTTCGTTCGGATGCGAAAGCCAAACGTTGGACGCCAGCGTTCCGTGTTCTGACGCGTTCGACGAGCGCAGGGGAGACAATAGCACCCCTTGTCTTCCCACTAATCTACCCACTAATCGTTCTTACCAGAGCTCGGCGTTCTGACGACCCACCGGCGCGCTCTCGCCTCCCTGTCTTCCTCCCTTTCTCGGCGCGTAGCTTGCCGAACCCTTGGAGCTTCCGACGAGGCATGGCCCAAGCTCGAGCTTTAGGTTATAATTCAGTTTCCATAAGAGAACCGGAGCGAAGCAGAGATAGGAGTAACCAGTAGCGCAGTCTGTTTCAAAAGATATATGTTAGGGCTTGCGATTTTTTTTTTTTTCCCGTCTAAGTAGCTACGTTATATACATTCGCTCTTTCTCGCGCGGGCTGACACGTGGTGGTGCCAGTGTGGAAATAGCTACTAATCACTTCCGGTTCTGAACTGGAGGGCGGGTTTCGTAGTATTTGCGAAATCAAATATGTGCGCTATCTCGTGGAAATGGCCTCTTATAGCACTGCCAGGCTTAATTCACTCTTATGATAAAAAAATGATGAGCAAAAAATTAGGAAATATACGTGAACCGGAGGTGTGCCGAGGCTACCCAAAAGACGGCGCTACCAAACTTGCTGCCAAGCAAAAAAAAAAAAAAAAAAAAAAAAAAAAACGGCGAATAGTTTTGGCATATGTACAGGGAGTGAAATACAGCCAGTAATCCCAATCCAATCCACCCAGTAAAACAAGTATGTTGTCGTCAAAACGCCCACGAAACGATACAGACACAAAGGAATGTGTTCGCGGTGATATGCATTAGTGAGGCTAGATATGGATTCATGCTCCACAATGAACATACTATAGTCGGTTGCAAGCTAAGAAAAAACCGGAAATGCCTCTCAGAGGAAAATGTAATCCTACGCCGAGAAACGCCAGCCAATCGTTTTCATGACGTCACGATTTCGTGGACCAATCGCGATCCTTTTGAAAAAAAATAAAAGCTCAACATGGCTGCTGGCCTTAGCAACGCGACGCTAGTTTCTCGTGACAATTATTCTGCTTTTTTGCACCGTGTTTTACGTGCCCGAGGTTACGCCACGAAATCTTAATGGTATCGGCTTGCGTTTGCAGCAGTTTCTGCGCGACAACGTGAGAATCCAGCGACGCTATCGCCAACGAAAATTTCGAAGCGGGCGCGAGGCTTAGCACTGCTGAGAGGTATGTTAGACGATATGTTAGACAGTATCTTGGACAGAAAATGAATTGGGAAGACGGTACATTGGACATGACTTTCTTTCTTTACTAAACAGCTATTTCGTTGACAAAAACGTATTCTAACTTATTTAAATGTCCTGAATGAATTAAATAAATATTGTAGTAGTTTAAGACACGCTTCCTGGAGGACGAAAAAGCAACGTTGCTAGCGAACTACTTTCTCGACGGCGGAGGCACTTCAGACGGGCGCAATGCGCTTGTGGGTGGAGCTAAAAGATTGTTCTCAGGTTGCATCCGACTATAGAGAGTTTTAGTGCATCGTATTTCAGAGCTACGTTTACCTAACGGGAGCTCGCGCCGTCAATTCGAAGCATGGACTGAGCTCGCGCCCGCTGTGCAAGCTTTCGTCATAATACGATTTACTAAATCTCTCTAATATCAATTAATTGCACGCTCTTGGTAGAGCAATAAACGGCGTAGATACGGGGATCGCTGAACCTACGAGATTTCTGGGAAAGCGTACAATGTTCACTTGTGTATCGTTTATACGCCTCATATAATTCAATATTTGTAAAAATAGAAAGAAGGAAAAAAGGAAAACGTTTACAAATCTCTGTAATGCGAAATTAGAGAGCAGCTCTTGAGGAGGAGGAGGGGAGGGTACGTCCCCTCCCCTCCTTTTCCCTCCTCTTGCTCACCCTCCCCCTCCTCCATACTCTCCCCTTCTCCCAACTTTCCCCGCTGAATTTAGCTGACAGATTGACGCGACGCGAACTCAACACCAATTCAGTTTCCCCGCTACCTTTAGCTGGGAAAATGACGTCACATTACTTCGTGTCACGTCAGCTAGGAACTAATTTCGTTTCTCCTCTAGATTTACCGGGAAAATTGACCTCACTTGACCTTCCCCCCAATTCGATTCCCCGCTCAATTTAGCGGGGAAACTGAATGCGCAGTGTTGCATTATGGGACGTCACAGACCTACACACCAGTTCAGTTTCTTCGCTAAATTTAGCGGGAAATTGAGTTGGTATATAGGCCTGTGACGTCCCATAATGGAACGCGCGCAGTGACGCTGACGCCGACGCCATTATACGCAGAAAAAGGCGCCTAAGAGCTGCGCTCTAAAACTTCCTAAAACCTTCAAGGCTGTTGGTGGCAGCGCTTGGCGTTAAATTAATTCTTACAAACATTGAAAGGGACAAAGGAATAAAGCTGCTTCCGTGTGCTGCTTTTTTTTCCCTCCGAAAGCGTTGTAAATAAAAAAAAAACGGATTGCAAAAACGCGAATAGTATATGGCTTCCGGTGTGCTTTCCTGCTGAATTATTTTACGCATGTTGCGTTTCAAGTCATCAAATAGCAATATAATGATGAAGCAACATAAACCGTCTTGGGTTACTACGTTCGACCCGTCATAATTTTTGAAGTTACGCTCTAAAAAATAAGATTAAAAAAAAAAAAAGTAAAAAGCAAGAAACCAAGCGTAGCTGAGCCCGACTAAACTATTCCCGGGGCACGTAAAATGATCAAGACCACGGCGGGAGCCACGTGCAAAGCCCATAAAGTTCAAAAGAGGTGGGTTGGGATTGAAAGAGATGCCGCAAGAACTTCGCTCGCCTCCCTTATACGACGCCATTTTCGCACATGCGGCGGTGCAGGCCTTTTCGAGGTTATTGACTATAACAACACGCTTTATTTACAGGGCACGGCGCTCTCGCCGGAAGACGGCCCCGCTGCCGGCTTTGCCGCGTTGCATGGGCGTCCATATAAAAAAGAGGCCTCTCTCTCCTACCTTCGGTCTCTTTGTTTCGAAGGCCATCGTAAGCCCGTAACGACGTATTCCCAGAAGAAAACCAACGACGGAATAGAAAAAAAAAAAAAAAAAATCCCGTTCGCCGGATTTACGAGGGCTCCCGACTGTACCGAGAAAACGAGGGGGGCTTTATTACGAGGTCCCCCGCCCCACCGTCAAATCCACCGTCCCCACCACCACGACACGACGGAGGGGAGTCCAGACGCAGATTGCGTTTGGGAGCAGCAGACCAACAACAACAGCGCAGACACAAGAACCCGAACGAGAAAGCGGGGATCCTCCTTCCTGGGGCGAAAGTTTGTGCCAAGATAAAACGTCAGTTGAGGGGGGCTCCGCTTTTTCGAGTCCCCGCAAAGCTCCGTCGCGCCTCGTTCGGTTTAAGCGGACTTCCCCACCCAACTAAACGTGACCCCCCTCGTAGCAATGCACCCGCCGCCCTTGTCATCCCCCGTTTTGCTCCCCTCACAGAAGCGAGGAGGCTTCCAGGCATCGCCCGTGGCCCGCACCGCCGCCACCATCCTCCCGAGACGACAACAAACCTCCTCGCCCCCCTTCCTCTTCTTCTCTCCAGCGAGATACAAACACACACACACAGAAAGAGAGAAAAAAACAAAGATATTCGGACGTTTTCCTCGCCGAAACAGCTGATGTTCCGCGCCCCCTCCTGCGAAACATATGGAGAAGGGAGAGAACCTCCCGAAGCAGAATGAGCCGCCAGCCGGCACTGCATTCCAGGGGAGAGGGGAGGAAACCCCTTCTTCGCTACCCTCTCTCCTTCTCAACTTCCGAGCATCCCTCCTTCCCCCCAGTCATGCGAGCCCCGAAAGCCGCCAAAGCGGCAGCAGCTGACAGTGCTCGCACGTCTCTGGGAACGGGCCAGACTCGGCAGGACCAGTGTGCCTAGATTACGGAGTTTTCCCAACTTCTCAAGGAGCCGAAAGCGTTGAACGCCTGCAAGCGCCTCCGCGTCTCCGCCCGCTTTCCTCCTTGCCTCGCGACAACGCTGCGCCATGCGCACTAGCGACCCATCTGCTGACGATGCGTCCGACGTTAAATTGCAAACGGTCCTCGTGGTTCGAGTTGCTCCCACTCTTAAATCTAGCCTCTCTGGGTAGGACTTGGTGGAGGATTAAAGAGAATACGACGAGCGGGTGAGAAGGAACCAAAATGGAAGTGTGCAAAGAGAAACTCCCCTTCCCCTCACCAGTTCCACAAGGAACCCGAAGGCGGGCTGTTCATCCTCCCGCTGCCGCACCTGTCAGCCCAACGCTTCCCCAAAATGCGGGCGGCCGAGTTTTGGGCTTTGCCGGCTGGGGGCTGCCGCGACGCGTCGTTTCTTTAAAAGGCTAGAAGCGTGATCCGAAATAATACACACAGCGGGGGGGATTCCTCAGCGAAGAAGGAAAAAGAGAACCCGCCATCTTGGTGCCGTTCCCCCCTGTTCTTCACTGGTGCGGGAGTCCGGTAAATGAAGAAGGGCTCCCTCTCCTCCTCCCCCCTCCCCCTCCCCAGCCTGAATGCACGTGGATGCCTCTGAGCCGCCACACTGCAGACGCGATGCTCGTGTGCGCGATGAAGGCAGGTTCTTTATTAGCGCGGTAACGGGCCGCGCTGTGGGGAACGGACAGGAACGCCGATTGTGCGGGGGACCCCTAACCGTGGAGAACAAAGAGGGCTTTTGGCCACTCGATGAGCCGTCTTATAGCTCGGCGTGGTCTACCAATATAAGGTTCGTGTGTTCTAATCCCGTTTAATGCACACACACTGAGTTGAAAGGGAACTCAAGGAAACATTTTAATTGCCTAATCGCCTTGGTGTCGTACTATCTGCTGCGCGCTGCCTCCTCTCTAGCTCTTAATTAATTCTCGGGTTTATGAGTCTCGCAACCGCTATACGCAAGCATCAAGTACCCTTGCTCATAATTTCCTAAAAGGCAGCCGTACCATCACCCTGTTCTTAAGTAGGGATAATGTTTATATTGTCACGAAATGTGCCGTTAATCCGTTAATAAGACAGCCCCCCCCCCCCCCACGCCTACACGCCATGCACTTTATCCCTCACTGACATCTCTGCTCCACTCCGCTTCCTCATCTTCACTACCCACCCCTTTCGTTAGGGAAGCCCGGACAAGAAAACATCTTTTTTTCATTACTCAGCGTCTGTCCGACATCTGCATTATCCCAACCGTCACGTCACGTCACGACGTCTTTAGAGAAGAAGAGCGAAACGGTGCTCGCCTCAACTAACTTACGTACTTCAACGACATCGTCCCAAAATATGGAAGGCGGCCAAGAACTGTCGAGCGCACTTTTTGAGTCCTCAAAGAGCCCAAGGATTTTCACATTGTGGCAGCCCTCGACGCTTGAGATCTCGTTTCATTCGTCCTGCACTTCAACCGTGACGAAATATCTCAAGCAGGCTCGTCTTGCGCTCAGTCGTGTCTGCGGTAATAGGCTCTGACGTGAACTGCCTGCTACGTGGCCGGGCCGGACCCGTTGCTGCCAAGTCTCTGTCTGGTTGGAATGAGAGCGTGAATAGTTGTTGGGCTGTTGGGCTGAGAAGGCTGCTGGACTTACTCCCAGGCAGCGATTGTGGTCTCACTCAGAAACATGATTTGTTCCCTTTCTCACCACTCCACATAAACATTTCCGAAAAGCCACCGGCTGTTTCGGGTGGAGGATTGAGTACATTTTCAAGATCTCCTGAATACGCGAACTTATCCACCAAAAAGAGATCGTTTGAGAGTACATTCATAATTAAATAAATAAATAATGAGTTTATTTGCTACCTCAGTTGATAGCGGCGGCGAGGAAAAAAGCTGTCGTATACACCTTGACGTGTCCTCGACTGCCTACAAGACACAGAGGCAGCCGCAAGAGCGAGGCATACAAAACAAAAATACAAACCCCATATACATACATATACGTAATCACATTTTAGAATACAAAAATGCGATTCCTGATATGCTTTGGTGCATTGAAAATGGCAGACGCTCGTCATTAAAAGAGAAGTGATCGAACATCTTATAGGGACATTTTATTCTATCCTTGATCAAATATCTTTTAGGAACAATGTATTCAATCATATATTTTAGAGGCATAAATGGGATACTGAACCGAAATTTGGATTTCGCCAAGTAAGGCTGCAGAAGTATTGAACCGGACGCTACAAACTCCAAAACATCACTCGTACATCGATATCTCAAACGGATGGCCGTATTTTTTGGAAAAGAAGGGCGCGATCAAGCGAGTTCTTTGACGTAGGTATCCTCCGGGAGAATTTGAGAATGAGGAGAAGCGGCCTCGCTTCTCTCCTCCTCGCTCCGGTTCACCAGCTTGACGGGACGTAGCAAGGAGTAGAGGGAATGGGAATCGTGACGTGCCTTGTCTCGTCGGCCTCGTCGGCCGGGTCCAATCGCGCACTTCTTTTCCAAAAAATACGGTGATCCGTTAGATATATCGCCGTATGACCGATAGTTTTTTGATTTTGCAGCTTCCCGCCTATCCGCCCGACCTTGTTTAGTGACCTCGAAATTTCGGTTCAGTATCCCTTTAAGCAACTTTCGAATTATATTCTTAAGCATTTGTGTGCCGTAATTTTAGACCATTTAAACCATTTAATCCAAGATTATCGACCGTCCGCTCTTACAGGAAAGAAAATAAACAAAAAACGTAAAGAAAATCATTTCATGAATAGATTTTTTTTTTTTAGAATAATGGACATAGCGGCCTATGATGAATGGTGGTAAGTAGAAAAAAATACGAATTTTTCAGTGCATGGTGACCGATATATGCTACGCTTTCAATTTTTGTAGATACGTTCTCTAGTTACTTCAATTCAATTCAATTCAATTTTTATTTTCAAATCAAGTCATACAAAATAAAGAGCTGGACCACAAAAGCAGCATTCTGCTTGCATGTGGGGCCTGGCCCCACCGTACTTCACATCTATAAAAAAACAAATTGGGTTGTGGGTATGTTTATACAGCCTAGAACCTGGTCTGCCACAACGAGCGGCTTGTCTTTCAGCTGTAGATGAGCAATTTAGCCAGTGCAGTGCAACCGCCAGCCTGGTGTCTTTAACCTGCATCACGCAGTAGTGATACACGACCGCACACCGGTACGATGCTCATCCAGATCGAAACGGGCAGGGGTGGAGATTGAACTTTCGCATATGTACTATGCCAACACACCGTTTACAAAACGATTCCGCGTTTGCCCACACCAGGTGTGGCCACCATGTGTGCGCAGCAACCAGATTCGCTCGAAGAAAAACCGTGTGCGCATGCGCGGTGCTTACACCAACGGCACGAGTTGGTGTGTATGTGATTCGAAGGCACACCGCGGTAAACATGGCGTGCCCCGCGGTTTGCGATTGTCATCGGTGCCAGCAGCACCACGCAGTTCCGGTGTGCGAGACGAAAACGGACTCAACGTCCGGGATACGGCACCCCGTAATTTCCGGGTTTCATCCGGCGAGGTCACGAGGCATCCCCCTTGGGCCGCCACCGCCGGTGTGCGCCGCCGCCGCCGCCGCACGCCGGAACAACAAAGCAGGCCGATGACGTCCGCCTCGGCTGCGTTCGACGACAGACCGCCGCGGACGCCACAAGCCGTCTCAGCCAATTCAGCGCTGAATTTCGTAGACCGCACGTAGCTGCGTGCTGCGTGCGCCCTTCCTGGAGGTCACGGGGTACTCAACACAGCATTGGATTGGCCTCGATGCCTCGTAGCGTGCTCTGCGGTTCATCCTAACGTCAAACGGTGTAGAGCAGCAGCAGCAGCAGCGAAGACTGCAACGAGCCTCATCCTCTGCCAACGACGCGGGACAAAGGATCCATTTTACAGTTCTCTGTAGCGGAGAACGGTGTCTTGTAGGCGCTCTTTCGACGGCGCTGTCCATTGTCTGCGGGCTGACGAGGAGCTGCTTGTTGTCGCGCGACGGTTCGGAAAAAAAGTCTTCCAGGTCATTCGGAGCAGCAGCAGGCCGGTTCTGTGGCTCGAAGCGGAGGCACCCAAATGAAGTCGACTGACCGCCGGCGACTGTTGTCCGCGCTGCGCGCAAGACGCTTCCGTGTGCGGGCTCTCGAGACGGTTCAGCCGCTCGAGAGCACACTTGGCGACTGACCTCTTCTCTTATAAGTCGGACGCCTTGGACATTGCTTTTGTGCGCCAATAATGGACACCTATTAAAGTGGGGCGCCGACTAGGGATCCGATTCGTAAGAGAGTTGAAGCTAATTAAAGTTTAATAGACGCCTCGCATTAACGTCGCTTGGTACAATAGAATGGCGATGTTCTAAAAGAAGGTAGTATCCTTACTTCACCAGAGGGCCATCGACACGACAGTGCCTCACATATATCCCTAAAGCTGGGGTCACACCGCTCATACCTCACACAAAAGCAGTCTGCAAGCACGAGTCACCGCAATATTTGAGGTTCGAACGCCGCGTGCCAAGTTTTCTCCTTGAACTCATTGTCATGCGGCATTCGAAGCACGGATGTCGCGATGACTCGCGGTCCAATCTGTTAGCAGACTGTGTTTTGTATTATGTATAAACAACGTTACCCCGGCTTAATGGTTTTACTTTATATTGTTTTCTTATATATATGAGGTGTTCACGTAGCGATAAATTGAAGTTTCTAAACTCTCAATTTTATTCTTTAGCTGCTACAACAACTCGGCACTTCATTACAGGTGAAGCGTCTTCCGAATTTGGATATCATTCATTCTTTCTCCTTTCTTTGAACGTCCCGACAGTATGAGAACGGCAGGAAGACCCGCCTCCAGCGCGAGCGTTCTACCTCCGATAACGCCTGATGTCCTAGCCGGATTTGACGTAACTTTTGGGGGGATATGCGGTGACCGAGCCGTAGTATCAACTCATAAAAGCCCTCTCTCTCTCTCTCTCTCTCTCTCTCTCTCTCTCTTGTTTTTAGAGGACGAAATGCGAAGGACGAAACGAGAACGGACGAAATTCGGCGGGTCCCACCGAGAAGGACGTTCTAGAAAATAGTGCTTTTGAGAAGGGCCAAATAAGAAGGTCGAAACGAGAAAAGCCCAGCACTGAAGAGGGCAGCTGACACTAAGTCTTCGTTCGTCTTTTTCGTCCGTTCTTCTTTTTTTTTTTTTTCCTTTTTAGCTGATGAAAAGTTTTGAAAAGTACTTTGCGCACCTGGACACTCGACGCTTCTATTGAAACGAAGTATTTCCGTTTTGTATTCCCGCCTCAGTTGCTGCTTGGCAATCACCACAGTGCGAGGACCAGAGACCCAGTGATGAAATGATATTTGCATATTTGCCAAGGCGTGTTCCGTACGTCGACGGGACTCTTTCTTCACGAGCCCTCGACTCACCGGTCGTTATGCAAACAATTAATTTTTTTTTCTTTTTTCGTGATGGCGTGACGTTCCTGAGAGACATTAAAAAAATTGTTCGTAATGCATGCAGACTAGGAGAAATATAAAGGAAGAAACTTTTGAACGACGCCAACCGGTCGTGACGTGATTTTTTTTTTTTTTTTTTGTCATGCTATTCGTCGAGGCAGCCTCTCTTAAGAACAGACATAACTGCACACAATGTCGAAACTTCTTCGTCAACTTATAAGGCAACCGTTTACTCGTTTTAGTATTACTTTTTTTTTTCTTTTTAGTGAGTATTATTTTATCGGTCATTCGTTGATTCCAAAACATAAAAAAAAATATTATTGTCCTTGTGATGACGTTTTTCGTATAGTGAACAGATAAACCTACATGCAAAAAAAAAAGTCGTTAAATGTTTTAACAGTTACCTTGGTCCGTCAGGGCATGGCGATACCTGTTCCACGTTGTAGATGAGAAATACAGTCAGTGCAGTTTCACTGCCAGCATTGGATATTTAGCGTGCATCACTTTAAAAAGCTCTTAATTGCGCTTTGTCTCCTTACCTGTCTTGTTTTGAGGGATGGGCATCGATTAAAATGCTTATCCCGATTAATCTCCGCCCTTTAATCGGCTAATTAATCGATTAATCGGTCTCGTTTATTTCTATATAAAATATTACAAAAGTCTTTCTTTTTTTTAATGTGATAAACAGTGTAATATACAATTTGGATTATGAATCAGTCTCGATGTGTAGTTAAGAACAGTATAAGAAACCTTTCACAGAATATTACTTTTGCTGCATGAGGCAAAGATGTTGGTTGACTCTCTCTGAAAAAAGCGACCTCCTTTCATTGTCCAGAATAGTCTTTGCTGCGCTAAACAGACACTCGAACGACTTTGAAGTGGCAGGGGACATGTGTAACCTTCTGTACTTATCTGGAGTTACAACTATATCGCCCCCAAAGTTTACTTTGTTCAAAAATTTGACCTAAAGTTTTCCCTTCATACAGGTATACTCGTCCACGTCTGCGGTGTGAAAGTGTTTATTTTACTATCTTTGGTTCGTCAAAATTTTACCGAGCAACCGGTTAAAAAATAAATCGCGATTAAGGCATTAACTGAATAATCGATATAGTTAATCGATGAAATCGCCCAGCCCTACTTGTTCCCTGGCACCTCAGCGCTATTAGTCGGCGATAAAAAATAGCGTTGAACTCGGTGACGTAGCGCTGACTTCGCGCTAAATTAGTGATACAGCGCCGATACTGCAATTCATCAGTGCTAGGTTACAATTTACAATCAGCTCAGGCCTGCATCAGCACCGCTCTATTTTCTGCTGCGACGTGTAAATATTTGTGAACCGGACTTTACTGCGATGTAGCAACCGGCCTATCTTTCCATTCTACCGAAGAGCACGAGCTGCTATTAAACTTGAATTGTTGGGGCTCTCTCCGCAGTGAGACGCGATTTATAAATGGGCATTAACTCGCTTTCAACGAGTCCACACACGTTCGAACTGACCTATAGAAGCTCGCATATCATCATCCAACACGGAGATTGAAAAAAAAAAAAAAAAAAGGTGTTTACGGCGGGCGGCGAATTTCTCGGAAACGTATACCGGTGCTCGAGGGTTAATTCCGAGTCGTCTAATTTCCCGGGTGGTCGTCCATCAGAACCTGGCAATTACCAGTGTATAGGCATGCGGCAGCCGATGGCCCGGAAAATGAGCGCTGTCCGGCGCCGACCCCCGTGGGCCGGTTCAATCGATATATATATACATATATACACCGATGGACCGCAACGGTTACTACGAGCCAATCCGGCACTTGGGGCGTGTCACGTAACTCCTCGTCCCGCACTTCTCGTTGCGGCCCGTCCAGAATGTCACGTGATGCTAACACGGCATAGAATGGAGGGACTGACTCCGCTGGAAGTGCGCGCCGCGCGACCGCCCGTGCACGTGCGCGGTCACCTCATTTCCGGCCCGGTGGAAATGGAAAGTCAGAAATGACATCGAAGCAATTAGAAGGACCGCTTCCGACGAAACGAGGTCCGCTCCGGAATTATACACGCAGCGTTGGGGTAGTCCCTGTCCTTCTGGCGTGGTATACACAGGGGGGTCGTCTGCCGCTGGGCTGTTTCAACGCCGTGCTGCTATGACCGCGCTGTTTTGACGACGTACTGTTTTGGCCGTATACTGTTGTATAGTCGAATACTGTTTTCTCGTATTCTGTTTTGTCGCGTCCTATTCTGTCGCTTCTCTCTCCTCCATCGGTAATTCGAAAGTTTTTTTCTCTCCCTCTATGAGAACTGTCACTGATAAGTTTAAGAAGGGGCACGCCCTGCCCATTTTAAACTGTCAGTGACAGTTTGAAAAAGCGCAGGACGTGTCGAGTTCCGAGCATGTCGTTAGCGCTTCGCAGCCAAAGAGATTGCGGGACATTAGTCGATAAGAAGACTGAAGAGCCAATCACGCAGCAAGAAGCGTGCATCAGCATAATAGGCCACGTCCCGGATTTCTTAAGATGTCGGCTAGTGTGGAAGTGTCATTATGTATAGCGGGCAAACCCTCAAAAGTTGTGAGCAGTGTGTATTTATAAATGTCGACCTATATATTACCCATCTCAGTCATAAGCGTTCTATGTAACTGCCTGTTTTTTCTCGTGGTGTAATTACTGTTTTCTTTTATGGGGAAACACGTCGGCAACAAATATGCACGGTTTACATGTTCTGCGGAAGAAAAAAAAAATCGAATTCTATGCGCAATGCGAAATTCAATACTCACGCGATAACATTATTAAACATTCTTGGAATAGTGCCGAACATTGCCATTGTAAACTTCTTCTTACGTATCAAACGTCTGTAAGCCAAAATCAATAATTTTTTTTTATCCATCGCTAACATGAAACAAAGGGTGTCTACACATTCCAGCAGTTATGTTGACATCTGGTCAAGGCATATCGATCAAGAACAGGCTATGGCTTCCAGATGATGCTGTTTTCGCTACCAAATTTAATTAACCGCTAATTAAACGCCGAGATGTGGAATAGATTTTATAAGTTTGAACAGAAAAGATACTGGAGCTCTCTTTCTCTATTGTTTAACTTTGTTTATCTGAATAGGATCGTCCTCCTGCAGGCGAATATTTTATGGTGAATGGTCTGGGTCGGTTGTTTAATGGTTGTGTGTTGATGCCGTAAAATGTATTACCATATATACTATTTGTCTTTGATGCTGGTGGAGAGGATAGCCATGTCAGGCGGCAACTGTCTGCATTTTTGTTTTATCCTTCCCCTCCCCGCTGAAGAGAAACAATAAAGTTTAAAGTGGAAAGGTCAGCTTCATTTCCGAGGATCGAAGTCACAAATTGGGAAGCGTACTAATAAAAAAAAAAAAAAAAACTTTAGGACAGGAGAAATTTCTTGTCCTGTCGTCTTTCTTCATGGGCGTGTATTTTTACATTTTTTCGTGTTTAAATCGTGAACATGTGGTGATAATAAATAACGATTCCTCAATGTATGCAGAATGCAATCAATCAATCAGCGTTTATTTCAGCTTGAAATACAAACTGAGGGTGGCAAGAAAAAAGCTGTGTCATCCATTGCCTGACGGGCCTCGCCACCCTTACAAGTCAGCAGTGTAAACGCGGTAAAAAATAATATATATACAAAATGAAATGTACAGACAAAATGAGAAGTACAGACAAATTATATAAAAGCGTTCCTAAGGAAAGAAGACATATCATTCAAGTGATCACATAGAGGATTATTCAAAAACTTAGGCAAGATATATCGCAACATTGTAAAGCCATAGTTCGTTCTACATCTAGGTAAGACAAATGTGTCTTTTTCCCTGGTTGCATAATGGGTATTGTGGGGCACAGTAGAAACAATACGTGAAAGAAAATTATCATTTTTTCGCTATTATATTTTTGTAAAAACACGCGAATCTATATTCAAACAAATTATATACAGGCACAATTTTAAACTGCAAGTAAGCCTGCCCGGTCGGGGAATTATGTAAAGCTTTTGTAATAGCACGTAACATTTTCTTTTGTATGTTTAAAAGCTTCTGAATATTGGATGTTGTGGTATTACCCCAGACAAGGAAACAATAGCTTAAATACTAATAAAAGAACATTTTTGTTTTCATTTCCCCGTACGTTTTCAATTAAAGGACTGATACCATCTCCTAACGTTAGAAATGAAACGAGGAAATTAACATGTATTCGTTATTAACCCTTTCTGGATTAACGTCATGAATTTATCATCAGGCTGATTGGCGCAGGGAGTCAGATTGCGAAATATGTTGTCCCCGCCTCCTTCCCCTGCGTATGTCTCTTAGAATAATGGACGTCAGAGCGGAATTGCACCTCACGGTGTGGAACAAAATGTCATTATCCCCGAGGTCAGTGATGAAATCAAGATTACGGCTGAAACCGTTGACCTTTCTCGTGTTTGTTGGGCCTGCCCTCACAGACACGCGTAATATTTCGCTTTATGCCGGGAACGCGTCTTTGGCAAAAGGACGTGACGTGTTTTAGACACTTCCGGTCAATATAGAGAGCTTTTTAACCTCCAAGATTTGGGAGGAAATTTGCTATTGCCCTACAGACGGTTTATAAGTTATAACAAAGGCCACCGAACTTTAGCTGCATGACAGGCCCTCAAATGCCGTTTTAAAGTGGCCGGAAGTGGCTACGTGACTCCAGTCCCGTCCACCAAAAGCCGTATCACTTCAAAAAAGCGTAGGTACGCGTGTCTGTGAAAACACGCCTTAATACGAATCAACTGGCACAAATATAGCGACTAGGTTTATTAAATCATGCTTGAATAGTATCCTCATGACATAGGTGCACGAAATTTCAGAAGAACAAAAATTTAACTTCATTAAAAACGCGTAAAATCTCCAGTCCAAAATAGAGAAATAACTGACGAAACAGGCATCTTCGACCATTATGTATCATCTGATATTATTTTCGCCTTCCATCGAATCATATTTAACTATGCAATCGAGGCCCGTTGAACTCAGTTTAATGCTTATTTGATAAAATAAAAGGTTTTAGTTCCCTAATCTGGGCCCGTTTACTTCCTATCAAGGAATGTATAGAATGCATGATGCATGCATCTGCAATGTTATTCTTTCACCGGTTAAACTAACAATTTACAGTGATAAAATAAAAGGCAATTTCTCACGGCACATGACGTCACGGTGCGTGAACATCTACTTGTGGAAGAAATTAGAAGAAAAAAATTAGTTTCGTGCACAAACCATATTATGAAAAATACTCGAAAAAGAGCCTCAAAAAAGATCAACGTATGTTTATAAAAAAAAAACTTTTTGCGAGTTTTTGTGAGCCTTTCACATAGTAATATGGCGAATAGCTGTCTCTTATTTACGCTCGTTTGATTCTTCTTGCAGGGAGGTAGCCCTTGGAGGTTGCTGCCGAGACGGAAATGAAAATGATGGTAAGACAAGCTGCGGAAGCCATGACGTCAGGACCAACCTCGATGGGGCAGCGTCACTTCCGGGATACCTAGAACCCAGCGACCTCCTCGCACCGCTCCCTTTCGATCTCCCTCGCCCGATACGGTGGGGGGCGTTTTGTTTTTCTTCGACACGCATCGCTTGGCAGCGCGACGGCTGTGAGAGCCCCTGCACCCGGCTGGAAATACCGCCGCTCTCGGTAATAGAAAGAAACCGAATAATAAACTCGGCGGGGTCGGGAGCAGCGTCGTGAGACGGATTGACGTCCACGTAGGGGACAAAGCGAGCGAGACGCGAGTCAGCCACTCACAGATGCGTAACTCATGAACAAAAACAAAGATAAAAAGAAAAACTCGAAGGACCGATCGTCTGGAAAGCCGTAGAGCGTTGCGCCCAAAACGTGACAAAAAAAAAAAAGGTAAGCAGAATTTTTTTTTATTATTATTAGAGGTGGACTTTGCATAAGACATTCAGCCAATACTCTACTCCAAAGCTAAGTGTCGATAAAAAAGGTACAAAATAAAAAAAAAATTCAGCATCGACATTTTTTTTTTTTTTTTTGTATCACACAGGGTAGTAAAGCTCAGTTACAGCCGCAGGGCGCACTTTGCCAACAAGATCGTATTGAAATAAGCCAGAAGTCTCGCGTGAAATTAGTTTATTTTTGATGGTATATATTTTATAATATTTATAAGGGGTGGCAGGAAAAAAAAAGGAATGGGACTGTGCTTCTGCGGTGCTTCGTCGCAAGCTAGGTCAAAATGCGACATCATCGCTCGTCTTCCATCGACGTCAACCGTGAACCCCCGCACATTGGGGCCCTGCTTCTTGCATAGCAAAATCCCTTGTCGGCTACTCGCTCCTTCGCCCCATCTTCCGCGTAGAAGAACGAGCAAGTCCCTAACCAAACGTCGCTCTCTCCATCTCTCTCCTCCGGCGTCTCTTTGGCACGTCGAGCCTTTCCCCTCAAACGTCATCGCTCTAGTCATAACTGGCGAATGCACGCAGCACCGCCTATCTTGCCTCAGTATCGCAGTCGCCCGCGACGCCAAGACGAACGCTTCAGGCTCTTTGCTACGGCTCTCGGCGAGTTTCCGCGTGCTTGCAGCTTGGGGCTGGTCGGGGCTCCACTAACGATGACGTAATAAGCAGGCCTTCACTTTCCCGCGACCCGCGCATGTGCTTCAATGATATGACCGGATTTTTTTTTTTTTTTTTCAGATGAAAAGGTGTAGCTTTCAACGGTGCTACTACATTTAAAACTGTGACGAACTAAATAATAATCTATCACTCTAAAAAAGAAAAATTGGCCGTAAAAGAATGTTTAGGGGCTCTCCGGCTTGTTCATATATTGCACCCTAAAAAAGATCTTTTTAAGCGCACCCTAAAAGTGTTCTTCATGAAAAACCTCTCTAAGGGTTTCTTTTTGTGATGCGAAAGACTTTTTCGTCTCCCAATTGCCTGTTTAGCGCGCCAGGGGGCGATAGTGCTTGTGGCGAAACCGTTCTTGACGAGCTAAAACAATTCGTGGAACGCTAAAAAAAAAAAAAATCAAACACCTTTTTTTTTTTTTTTTTTTTTTTTTTTTAGAGCGTAGGAGAACGCGTTTTTTTACTAGCAGGGCCTTTCGTTTCCGGGTTTTTTTATCTTTCGAAAATCAGGTGTTACATGTGGCGCTTTGTTCCAAGCTGGTAAACGGTAAGAAATCGAGTTTGTTAAGAATATTATTCGAAAATTTGGAGTTGTTAGATTATATTATACATATATAAGTGTAATTAACAATAAAAAGCCTCGATCAATTTACATATACGGATTTCTGTTTTCGCAATCAAGTCATAAAGTACGCAAATCGAAACATGTTACAATAGCTCCCTCGGGCTTTTCGAATTTTCGTAAATCATTGTTCCTAACATAATCGCCTGTCTCTATACTAGACCTGTAAGGTCTCAACATTACAGCTTGCGTACATTTGCAGTGCACAACAATATCACTGCAATTTGACAGGACCTACATATCAGCTAGCTGTTCCTCTCAAAGCAAAGATTTGAAAGCTGCTTCTAAACCTATTTCATTTTTTCTTGTTAGTCGAGACAAAAGTGGTAAAGGGTGGATGAATACTTAACAGGTGGCCATAACAGCGACATTTGGGGGTTCAATCTATGTCACTGAATTTCACCGAGGTGAACCGAAGCTAGGTTTCTTTCCAAGGTCTGGAGCTAGCGCGCATGTTCCTACAAACTCTTTGTTTCCGAAAAAAAAAAATATTTACGGAGCCGAGAAATTTGGAAAATGGTGGAATTCAATTTCTGACTTCGGGAATAAATCGGTTTCACCCTGATTTTCAAGAAACATGTTCGGAACGTGAATATATGGAAATATCGAGTTTTAACCGAAAACGGGGTATTATATGTACGCCCCTAAGTTTTCGTGTTTTATATTTTTCAAAATTGCAGCCGGGGGGGTTGGTTCTTAACTGTTAATAGAGGAAAATACAGATTTTTACGGAAATTATTTGAATGTTCGCGTTTCTCGAAATGTATAATAAAAAATAAAGAGCGTTGGCCGGTCTGAATTACATGAAATTCATATACCAACTCATAAAGTGCACAAATTCGATCGGAGTATAAGAGCTCACTTGCGATTTTTCTAATTTTCATAAATCCCTGCTGCTTCCGTAAGCATATGCCTGCGCAGCGTCGTTGTCTCCATCCTAGGCCTGCCTGGTCTCAACATTACAGCTTGCGTACGTTTGCAATGCCCTATGCAATACCACTTCAATTTGACAGTACTTAAATATCAGCTAGTTGTTCTTGTCAAAACGACATTTTAAAAATGGTTTCCCGTCTTTTTTACTTCTTTTCCTTTTTTCGCTGGTTGAGATGAAATTGAAGAAGGGCACATGATAGTTAACAATGGACAGAAAAACAACATTTTGGGGCTCGAGCTATGTCACTGAAGTTCACTGATGTCACTGAAGTTCACCGATGTCAACAGAATATCGGCTTGTTAGTTCGCGCACGCGTTCCTTTCTTACTCTTTGTTCTCTAAGGAAAAAGAAAAAAAAAATCGGAGCAGAGCAATTTGAAAAATGGGGGAATACAATTTTCGAATTTGGGGTTAAATCGTGTTTAACTCGATTTTCGAGCAACATGTTCGGGGCGTAAATATCGGGAAACACCGAGTGTTACCCGAAAGCGAAGGACCCTGTGTATATGTTGCGAACGCAGGAACCAGAACGGTGTAGAGTAAACCAACACTCGCGGCTGTGACATCACGGCGCTGCGGTGACCCTGCCGCAGGAACGGCGCATGCGCAAAGATCACATTCGCGTGGAGTGAAGCGTCAAGGGCGAAGCGCGAACACTCAAGACCCGACGAATTTGCCTTCCCCAAAAAACGAACCTCGAAACATTCACGGCGACAGCGCGCGGACGACGACCACATTAAAATAAACATATTGAAACCGCCTTCCTAACCTATAAACTGCAGTTCCCACGATTCCTCACACCGATCGTGACGCCGAGCCCGGGGTCGTGACGCCGAGGCCGGGATCGTGACGCCGACCGAGGTGGGGGGGGTCTCTCTCTACCCTGCAGCCCTCTCGCAACCGCCAAAAAAAAAAACCTCGCGCATCTCTCAAGGTCCACCCGACCCACCGAGAAGCACACCCCGGATATTTAGTATGATACCCGATCATCAGATAAGATACCTTTAATCCTCGCCTCGGGTAGGGATGGTCGGAGATAACGAACCGTCCAAATGAGGCGCTGTCTAGCGGCTGAATGAATGCACCACTAACGCATGTGGCCCGCGTCGCGCCAACGCGGCCTTCGATGAAGATCGAATAAATCATCCTGATTACGTTTTCGGTGGACTCTGTATAATTAGAGAGAAAGCTGCAGGCGACTCTCCAGCACGATTTCCACCATCTCTATCACTCATTCTTTTTCTCTCTCTCCCCCCCCCCCCTCCGCCTATTTTTACCCCCCCCCCCCCCCCCACACACACACACAAAATGTTGTACTAAATTTATGATAATATATAAATATATATATATAAAAAGTGTGAACCAAGCAGAAACGAAACGGCTAGACTGGGTATCAGGCCCCTCGATGTGCAAGGACCGGTCTTCTCTTCGTGGTCCCGGTGTCATCCATGGGAACTTGGATCGGGGTGTCACCCACCGGACGAAGGGGCACGAACAAAAAAGCAAAACAAACACGGACTACAAAAAAAATTAAAAAAAAGACAGAAAAGGTCTTGTGAAAAGAGCGAGCCCTGGCCGGGGAAATGACGCCACGACAAGGCTAAAGCGTGTCCTCCCCGACAGGCGCAGTAAACCCGCATGGAACGACCGTGATATCGACTTCAAACGTCGCACGCGATCGTGACGTTTTGCGTTTATGGCTAGCTACTTGACAAGATTGTTCAAAACTTGTTTTGTTTCATTTTGTTTGGCTTTGTTCTGCTTCGCTACAGAGTAAGAGGATATCGCACATATGGTATCCTCTTACTCTGTAGTGAAGCCCACCGGTGGGCGCAAGAGTGCCCCAGTCTGTGTGCAGGTATTGCAGTGTTTGAGGTTTTTCCATCAAACATAACCCGATTAGTTTGGACATTTAGTGTCGGTGACAGGTTAAGAAGCAAACAGATCCTCCACCTCTACCTTGAGCACGAGCATCCTGTCTTTGATAGTACTTCGTCACGCGCAACCAAAGCCCGGCAAAAACAATGCGCACGTGCTAGAGGAGGAGCTCCTAATGGGCTCTTATCATCTCAGCTAGGTTTGAGTCTCCCCACTAATCATTCCAACCAGAGATCGGTGTCCTGACCTTCCCGCGCGCTGTCCCATCCTCCTCTCCCTTGGTTTCTCCCCGCATAGTAACTATCGCGCACTAGCCGCTTGCTCGGAGACAAGGAACACGGATTCCTCTGCCCTTTTTCATAACGCCAATCAGAGTTTTCTTTTTGTTATATATGTATTATTAATTTAATATTTTGTCAGGACAGTGGGAATGGGTCACTCGTTCATTAGTATTTTATGCTTGGGGAGTCAGTTGTCTGCTCTGTACAAGCACTGGTGAAGAAACACTGTGACGGAGCAGACATTACGCATATAAAAGCAATTGTAAGAACCACACGAAATACTTGCGAAATCAAAGGACGTAAGAAATATAGCCCCTTTTTGCTCTCACATTAAAGTGCGCGATCTTCCTATCAGGCTTCGTTGCAACGGTAGTTACTCCGTCTTTTATATGCCTTTTCAACACCACCACACAAATGTCATATATTCTGTTATCTGAATAAAACAGGAAGGGTGTTTATCAAGTTACGATGCGATTATATTCCCAGTCAAGTAGCGCATCATTCCTCTATTACGAAGCGAGGGCCTTGAAATGCTACCCAAAGCAGCCGCGGGGCGCTGTAACACCTTTCCGCGTATAGTGAATTAGCCTTGCGCCGAACATAATGCATGCACACCTCGTCATATGCACGTCCTTGCACACTGCGGTGTCAACATGGTGTCCTCTGTAGCCTAAGAGGGGTTCGTCCGGCGGCCTCACACGCACGCTATATATCAATATATATTTATATCTACCGGTGGAATGTCAAAGGGCGCTTTGTCCATTGTCCATTGTGAACACGGCTGTATCGGCTCAGGCAGCCAGGCCCGCTCCGGCACAGCGCACATTCTTTCGGGTGACGCTTTCGCTAACGGACCCGCTAGTTCGTTGCTTCAAAGTTGGTATATACGCATCGGGTTTCCCGAAGTTCCAACGTACACTATCGAGCGAAGCAATGACGGATGTGGCTTTGTGTTTTACAAAAGGTTAGTCACCGACGAACCGAGCCCCACATACACCCCGAAGAAAGGAAGACGATGCGAAGAATAAGGCATTTGCAGAAAGCATGATGCTGGGGGATGCTCGTTTCTTGTTCCTTCTTTACCTTGGAATGAGTTCCCGTTATGAGTTCCACTGGTTCAAAAGGAACGCGTGGTTGCTTTAACGTCACATTTGCGTATTTTAACGAAATATTGAGCCGGATAATTCGTAAATGAAATAAAGCGAGCAAGTGAAACTATCCACATCGGAATGCGTGTTGTGTCGTCAAAATCACTTTTTTTTTTTTTTTTTCATGGTCTGGACCAAGTTTAACGCTCGACGTCGTGCTCCGGTACAGTTTGTCGAGTGGGCGCCATCCAACTGTGTGTTCCGTGAAGGAATATGAGGATGTTCGCAGGCCTCGATTATTCTTGGTAGAGCCCAACCTTTTCCGCGTCTCGTCTACGTCGTACTATATGTTCATGACTTTGACCCTCGCGTGTGTGCTTAATTTGCTACCCGCTTAAATTAAGATTCACGAGAGTTTGAGTATAGTCGACAGGCATCGCGAAGAACAATGCTCCCTTCGTTCCCATTTCGGTATCCTAGCGTCGCCGCACGTCTTCCGCGTACTGCTTGATTGTTGGGAGCATTAGACGCCCCGAACAATGCCTTCTCTCTTCCCTTCCTCAGTCTGTATTTTTTTTAATTTTATTTTTATTTTTCTTGCGTAAAGTGTATATGTATACATAGCTAAATAGTATCTCAGATTTCCTTCGCATATAACTCGGAACGAAAGGGGTTTATGTATACATCCGAGGGCCTGCTTAGGAGCCACTCGATCTCAATCCGCAAAGAAGTAAGCGAGGTGCGTACGTAAACACTCGAGCGAGCGCGGGGCCGAAAACTGAGCGGTAATCGGAGAGTAGCGGCGTCTAACTTTAATCGCGTTTCCGCTCGGCCGTGCAGTCCCTGCCCTCCCCTCCAAATTGTGAGCCGCGATGGGGCCCACCGTTAATTCACCCGATCGTCCACGACCGAAACCTGCTTCTCCGCGAGTCCGCCTTTCGGTGGGCCATCGTTCTTCGGGGCGCACCGTCGCGACTTCGTTCCTCGCTGCACGCGTCTTCGCGCGCACGAAACTGTACATGCACACACACACATGCACAAATACGCCGGTTGTCTGTGAGAAAACGAGTGGATGAATCAGTACGGCTGAACTCTTTGAATCGGGTGGTGGCTTGCGCCACCACGCGGCATTCTATATGGTGGAGTCTTGAATATAAATAGAGTCGCTATACAGACGACGCTTCAGAGTAACGACACTATAGAGCCATCTTGATGCTTAAAGCCATTAAACGGAGACGATCATCAATCGCGCCCGCTCGGCTTTAATCCCAAAAATGGCGGCTCCCACAAGACACTCGGGGAAAGGAGGGCAGGTACTCTAAGCGTTGCTTATAGTATAGTGACCCTAGTAGAAACCATCATCAAGTAAGGATTCTTCAGTTTCCACCGCCCTCTGAGACCGCGACGCCCCAAAGCATAAGGTGCGTGCAGAGCTCGTTCAGTGCACAGGTATGATTAAGAAATATGAGCATGCGAAGAGGACATCTAAGCGTGACACGAAACGAGAGAATCATCGGATCACCTGTCTCGCTGCCAGTAAGCAGTTCTAGTGCTTACAACAGTACACGAGGAAGAAAATTGAGTCCAATGAGGAGCACAGCTCTTAAAGATTCGCAACTCCAACGACCGTAGACGCTTTGCAGGAGCTGTGCAGGGGGCCACCAAACCGACCTTCAGGTTTTGTTTCCTCTCATTCCGTTGACTTCACTTCATCATTACCATAGTAGACCAGGTTATTGCCATATTAGATTCTACTGTGTCCTTCCCAAGCATTGGCGTTCGATGAAGCACGTAAACGCCCGTTTCAGTGGCTCGGTGTCTCGGTAAGACAAGAGAAGGTCAACAATGGCGGATGTAATCTGACGAGAGTGCAAAGCGTCTGATAGGTGGCGTTCCAAGATGGAGGAAGAGACGGGGATAGATTTTCCAGTATTTCCCGTGCGCCTGCTTGCTGACGCTGATTAGTGTGCTAAAATTAATTTGTTCGGCTACAAATACAAAGCGGTCAAGGCAGGAACATATTACGGGTGACACAAAATGCAGGATGCACAAACACGCTGACCAGAGCCACGCGGTAACAGCAGCACGAAGGCCGACAATGCCTGCCACCATCGCCGACGCCGTCCCCACTCTTCTGGTTCTTCGTTCGTCCGCGAGAGAGCGAGCGGCGGACTGGAGTTGCGAATAGAGGTACCTCTTTCCAGAGGGATGACCTTTAGCGACTGAAAAATTACGTGGGCTCTCGCCAACGGCAACAGAAGACCTCTCTCTGGAACAGTCTCCATAACGTGTTATTCGAGACTCCTGCACACAAACATAGACGTACGTGCTGCGGCCCTCAACCTTTTTAGCGTTAGTCTGTCTCTACGCACGGATATATGGTTAAATTTTATATTAAAGTAGAACACTTGATGCTTAATCAGGTTGAAATCAGAAACTGAGTGGTCGCCTGCAAGAATCAGGTACGTCAAAGATGTGCTCCCAAGAATGATCAATTTATTAGTTACAAACTCTAGATTCCTGTCGTTCGGTTTGGGGAGGAAGTTTAACGAAGAAGGGTACCCATGTCATTATTCGCATACTTTTGGCAATTAAGCGAGGTAAAACGCGTCGCAGTATACGATTAACGTAAGTAAACATCCGGTCGAAAAATAATGTTGAAAAAAGCGGAAGACTCGCTGGCCATTTTGCGAAACCGAGGACACCACCATGCTCGACAGGCCGTACGACAGCTCGGGACCTGCTTTCGCACAATAGACAGTTTCCATATTTATGTTCAATTACGCACTGCCGCAGGTGATTACGCTCACAGCCAAACGTTCGGAGTGGCGTTATTGTGTAGAATCTCTCATGACGGACGCTGCAATAACGTCCACCACGGCGTTTCAGTTAAATTAGCTTGTCTACTCGATTTCAGCTGCGAGAGATGATGACTCATTGCGCCCTTCCACGATGTCAGGTTAGCTCTTGCTGGCGGTTATAAGTGTTATATCGTACGTATGTCTACAGAAAGAAGGTAAGACCATGACTTCATACAAAATCCCTTCTTGGATCTCGGGTCCTTCATCGGTGCCAAGCCGACGCTACTGGGAAACAATGTATCGCAAGGTCGACCTTGGGGGCGGCAATGGTCGTGCGGAATTACGCACTCTAAGCGCAATCAGGAATGAAAACACGTATGCGCGTGAACTCGACCTCGACAAGGGACGGTCGAGCAGGCGCCGCGACTTGCCTAGCATGGCTCGAAGCACGTAGCAGTATTCCTCGTCTCAGGGTTTTTGACTGATGTTCCCTAATCAGTTCGCATGTAAACTTTCTGTCGTAATTTTTATGTCGTTTTTGGTGTATTGAGTAAAACGATGTTTATGAGGTAAATGCTTTCCCTGATATATTTGCTAGAAACACCTGGAAACGTGTATGTTCAGTATATTAGTGTATCGTTCTCGCTTGCACATTCTGCTGCTTAACTGCCCTCCCCCCCCCCCCCTCTTTTTTTCGCAAAAATGAAAAAAACTTTAAACACATAGGCAGTAACAGAGCAGCAGCATCAGTCATTCGTTATTTACAACCCGAATCGTATGTACTGCAAAACATTACATGATAGGAAAATTTACTTTTTTTTTTCTAGGATCGACTAGTACGTAATCGGTCATAACGGTTGATCGAATATGTGATATCATGTTGCTCATATCAACTGTGGCGTCGACTCAATGTTTGCTTTTGTAGTTTTGCGTCAAAGAAATGTATTGAAATAGTTTTTGCATATGAGAGACGCAAACTAAACTTTCAAGGCACTGAAGCTGTCTCAGTGGGCCCATGCCATAATTAAGTTTCCTCGAAAGGTATCGCTGAGCTCCTCTAAGGTATCAACTGCTCGGCACTGGCGCCGTGACAGAAATAAATAAATAAAATGAAATGGCAAGACAGTATCTCGAAGTCTGTGAACTGAGCTGAGAATAACGTGTCGACGCTCTAAAACATTATTTGACGAATATCGCAACGGACGTGTTATGGGCCGTAATGCCATTGATAACAACGCGATTGGTTCTCACAGAAGGCCCTGTTCTGTCTCAACCTCAGTTCCAGCAACGAGGTTCTTGCATCGAGGTTGGCCGCGAGGCTCAGACTCCGGACCAAAGTGGATATTTCCTGACGCCACTTTTATTCCTCGAGCACAAACAGCGCGACGTCGCGGCATTCGACTCCAAGCGTGATTAGTAGCGTGATTACGGCATCGTTTGTTCCTCCGCGCGAGATTTCACGCGGCCTTAGGTGGACGCCGTGGCCCCTCTTTTGAGTGCGGAGCCCCCAGCTTCCGTCAACAACCTGCCTCCCCGCAAGCTGAGGAAGCCGGCGTTGCGGCCAACCGCCAAGGTCAGTGACTGCGTCGCCCTGGCAGCAGCGGCGGCTCGCTTTGCTCGCTCGCTCGCAGCCGGCAGGCCAACGAGCGGCCCTTTCGGAGTACGGCCTCGGAGGCACGTCGGTCGGCGGGCGAGTCCGGCCGGCCGGTCGGCGCCCGAGCGAGCCCTCGGCTAACCAGTCCGAGAGGCTTTTTGCACTAATCACGTAATCGCGACGGCTTCGGGCCAGGCCGCTCTCGCGCCGCGCCAAGAGTGCGCTGTTGACCCGCGGTGGGCCACTCGACTCATTTCGGGCTCGTAAAAAACACAAAAACTGCCAAATCTTTTTTTTTTTTTCTTTTTTTGGCCAGCAGCGGCAGAGTTTTTTCGTGTCAGTTACGAAGAGGCGCGTACGTCCTGCCGGAATCGGGGATGCCGCGGGCTCAGTCGGATTATACGCACGTGTGAGGTAACTTGCCAGGGGCCCAGGTCGGCTTGAAACGCCAGCCACTCTGCAGGGCCTCTAAACTCGGGGTCCATATCACATGAGCGAATGACATTTTAGCGAACGGCGACATTTGAGCGAATGGTCGTTTTAGCGAATAACGGGGGCGCGCGTTAACCCATCCGTCGCGCTGCGCTTTACGCCGCTTCGCGGCGACAGTCTACGGCAACTCATTACAAAAATATGAACTCACTTGGCCCAACCGAAAACGCCGCTTCGCGGCGTCCGACTATTCGCTAAAGTGTCGTTCGATGAAACGTGGGCGTTCGCTAAAACGTCATTCGATCAAGTGAGTGCCTCCCCTAAACTCGTCAAACAAAAAGTTGGTGCCGAAGTTGACGGGGCGCGCCGATTGGCCTATCGCGACGATGACTTCGCGCTTTTTTCGCCGACGTCCAATCGGCGCACTCCGCGAACTTTCGGCTCCAACTTTGGGTTTGACGAGTTTAGGGCCCCTGGTCTGACAATGCGCGCCGTGCCGTATGCATGCGTGTCGAAACAGTCAGTTTTATCTTGTCAGGGATGTCTCGCGCGGTAGTGCTAATCCATTGGCGCGCATTTTAATAGCGCGTAGAGTTGGTGTTTGCTGTCTATTGTACTCCGCTTTCCATTAAAGGGAAACTCCGCTTCATTTTCGATGCTGAAAAAACAACGCAGTTCTCTTTAGTATCACCTAGAACGACTACACGTCAAGTTTTACGAAGTAATTAAGCCTAAAAGTTTGGTAAACTGGTAAACAAAGTTTCAGATGCCTCAAGTCTCCGAAATCTGCTAATTCTAGTGGCCGATGTGCGGCGCAGAGAACAGCGCAGTCAATACCGCGTGTTGGCGCAGCCAACACTGCGCCGCACGTCATAGTCTGGGACCGCTTTTTTTCTTACTTTTTACTTTATTGAGGCGCAGCCTACAGGCGGCGCCAGCAGCGTGCATACCGATGTCCACGTGATCCAAAACGCGCATGCGCTGATGAGTGTCTGAGCGAGCGCTCCGCGCTCGTCGTCGGGAAGACCGAACCTGCTGCGTCTCGGAGCAACGTTTTGTGCTGCAATGCCTGGCATATTACGAGTGGTTTACTTAACTTCAACTACTAATGGTTCCAAAACATAACTTTAAAACAACTTGCCTTTTTCTGCGTCAAAACACTCTGCGGCCGCGGTAGTGCACACGTCGTTGGATAGCAGAGACCGTGGAGCCATAGAGTTATTATAATGTACGCTAGAGGTTCAACTGGCGCTAGTGTCTATGCGACTTCCGTGACGCAAATTGAAGCAGACAGCAACCAGTCTACTTTTCCAGTCTTCCTGTGTATTCCTATGGGACAGCGCGCGTGCATTTTGTCTCTTCGCCGGAAAATAACACGGAACACTTTGGTTATTTGGGTCGTACCGAATAGTATGTACCTTAATTAAGACTGTAAAAGTGTAATTGCTTTAGTTAGCGCATTTTTCTTCATCAGTGACCGATGTTTAACTTCGCTACATTTCAGTCCCAAACGTGTGTTCCCCAGCAGGTGTGTAGAAACAAGCGACGATTCGAAGCAAAATTACAATCGAAAGGAATGTAGAGTGTGTTCAAGGCTCGCCAGCAATCCGGTGACGCTTATATATTGATAATATGCCAGTCTTGTCACTATATAAAAATGACCCCGTCGTGCATGAGCGGATAAAAACATTCAAAACGTAGAGAATAAAGTCCGTGGGCTATAAAAGTTGTCTCTTCATATTGTTTTCTCTGCCAGGCAGCTTTTATCGGGCACTTGTTCTCAAAGATTTCGAGCGTGCGAGTGATATTTTGAACGTAGAACAAGCAGCTTCGCTCAGAGCAGAAAGAATAAAACGGTACTTACTTATTTAAAATAGGAATACATTACGCGGCCTTCAATTAATTTTGATCGTATATGCACGTGTAGTTACTGATCCGGTGTTACTACGTAGTTCTTGCCGTCTTTCTTAATTTCCAGATGTTCTTCTTTCGTTTGGCACGTATATCCCCCACGCTGAAAAGCGCCGAAGTCGTGTTCGCGCTAACAGTGTCCGACAGTGCACATAAATACACGTACGAAGCTGTTTTAGCACCGTTTTTAATGCGATGAATTTGAAAGAAAAACACCGTAACTGACCAATTATTTCGTCGGCCTGACTGAAAAATGTTCTAAGCTACCTAGTACGTACGAATTATTTGCGATATTTGCTCTTATGATTGAGCGCAGTGAGAAAATGCACTCGCATTTTCCCATAGGAATGCATTACCGGAAGTCAATTTTGGACTGGTTGCTGTCTGCTTCAATTTGCGTCAGCACACTAGCGCCACTTGAACCTCTAGCGTACATTATAATAACTCTATGCGTGGAGCAGACGACACGGCGCGACGACGCTTGCTCCGCCGATCCGTCCGTCCGCGCGGTCGGCGAGGTCGTGCGGTGACGTTCGTACCACGTGGGTTGTCCCAGACTATGACGACGCGGGGCCAATGTTGCCAGGCGCGGGCGCAGTTTCGGTTTCGGTTCGTGATCAGGAGTAAAGAAGGATTACGAGAATTATATTTCCTTTTTTGAGAAACAAACGACGTCGAGCCGTTTATTAGTATACCTTAGTGTATAATCACCAAAAACCCCGAAATTCCTGAAATTGAGCGGAGTTGTCCTTTAAGTCCAGCCAAAGTTACGACCCGATAGGGCCAATCAAGCGTCCTCAAAAGTCTATCGTCATGGCGCTCGTCGTCGTTGTGCGTTCGCAGTCGCGGACGGATAAGACGTCACTGGACACAGATATGTTTTGTTGACCCTAATAGTTGTCCACCTAAAACTACGATACATTTCTTCCCTCTCCACCGCCCCCACCCCCTTCAAAAAAAAAAAGTATGCTTTTTTATATAAAAGGGTTGTTTTAAAGACGCTGAATTTCACCCTCGATTGCATCGTAGCTTCGGCTGCGGTCGGTCTTGATGTGAAACGGAGTATAAGTCTCTCTATCGGTTGTTGTTTGATCTTGCGTGAATTTGTGCTAATTCGTTAAAGATTACCAAAGATTACCTAGGACTCACTCGAAGCGCGTCAAAAGAGAACGCGCCGTTTTCTGTTGTTTCGTCATCAAAACTAGAACAACTGTGCAGGCGAGCTGTTTCAATACTGGCATGATAATCCAAGAGCGGGCGAGTGCACCGGTGTGTACTTCTCGTGCTCGTGGCCCCATTTATAAATGATCCAACCTAAAAAAGAAAAAAAAAATCTTTCTTTGCGTTCGGAGTTTTGTGTTGTCCGTCCTGTTTTTCCCCCGAACCTGGGTTACCATGTCATTCTCATCATTTCGTTGTGTCTAATCCCAAATACTATTTGTGCAAATCAAGTTGTGGCGTCATGAGGGTATTCCCATATATCACAATTCATCATTAACTTACCTGATAACTCCGTCATCAAATCTTCAACGAAGTTTGCTTCTCGTATATTGCGGAATCCCATTCGAACATTTCTTTCTGCGAAGGCTTCTTGGCAGCGATCGTACTCGAATATGATAGATGGATGGGTGCATATTAACGGCGGTACCTTTTATAACTGGCGGTAGCTTGCGCCACCTAGCCTAAAACAGCAACAAAAAACACGATTCCACCATTTTCTCTTTTAAGCCGATGCATTTTTGTAACTATCGCCAGGGCCGGTCGGCTTTCTAGAAACAGATTGTCAGCTGAGGGTGTCTGAAAGGAAGCACCGCCAAGGGCTTCCACACAGTCTTAGCTGAGACGCTGTTTCTAGCAAGCCAGCCCAGGCCGGTTGATCGCCAGGAAGACCTTCGGGGGATCGGGCAAAAAATATAAAGGAAAACCCGCCTCCTTCCCAAGACAAGGGAGTCACCGCTTTTTCTGTGCTCGAACATTGTCGCCGAACACCAAACCCACTGGACAACAGAGTCGAGACTTTGGGCCGGAGTTGCGCGGGAGGAAGTCCAGATTTTTCTTTGTCCCACTAGTTTCCCGGCTGTGCTATAGTTAGTTGTACTTCGTTAAAACTTTCCTAGATAATTTCCACCAGAACCTGTATTGCTGCATTGTTGTCAATGATAATGAGGACTATGAGATGGTTGTTCTACCTGCTTTACGATGGATCATTGTTTTGCTCTTTCAAATTTCAAGTGTCCCTCCCTTTATCTGAGAAGAAACAAAGTCGTTATGATTTGATCGCTTAGGTTTGAACTAAATATAATAACGGTCGGACGCTGAGAGAGATGACGCCCACGATATCTAACGTAGAAGCCAAAAATGCTCGGGTATATACACCGAGGAAAACGCGCTATGCCGGAAGTTCAATTCAAGTATACGATGGAGTTTATCTGATAAAAAAGAAACAAACAAACCTCTTGTTTCCAAGTCCAAAGATTACGTAGTACCTGCGAGCTATTAGCATATACGCATGCGGCGCCTGGCCTGCTGCCTGGCAAACAAAGGGGGACAATGTGGTTGATAAGGGCCGCCGCAGACGAGGCAGCTGTTTCATTTTATCAGACCTCCATGCACAAAGTTCGCCGCCAGCGAATCGGCGTGTGGTCGCAACGAACAACTGGATACGTGCTTCGCATGTTCTTTGCGGCCATATATGGTTGCCGCGGCGTGCGACCGTGCATCCTCGGCGTCGAATACGCTTTTGTGCTCGGGTCTGTTTCGTTGCTTCGCAAAATGAAAGAGATCACGACTACGAATTTCTGGGGATTGTTTCGGGTGATGAATAATCAGCGCGGATTGTTTCATTGCGGCGGCTCAGTCGATTTAACGAGGCATTGCATCGCTATCACGAGTGACTCAAGGGGATGCCTTGTACACGTACGGACTAAGAAATGCGCCGCGCAGATGTTTTCTTCACCCCCGTAGTACAATGAGAAGCAGCAAAAAAGGTTCATTGTGCATATATACGTTAAAAAAACGAAAAAAAAAAAAAAAAGAACACTCGCAGCGGTTATTTGTCTTTTTTTTTTTTTTTTTTAGGGCGCTTACGCACCAACAAACTGCTTGCAATTGAAGATCAACGAATAATGTGCAGAGGCCATCGCATCGTATGTTAGCAAAAAACTAGTGTTGTACGGAACGGCGTTCTAAGGAACAAAGTCGCGTACCTTTTAGGAGGAACGGGGGAACACCGCCGTTCCGTCTAGTGTCGCTGGAACTGGAAAGGGAACGTTACGTTTTCAAACGTAACGTTCCTTTAAAAAAAAATAATAATAAAAGAAAAGAAAAGAAAAATTTACACGAATTCAGTAGGAATTTAGGCTTTTTATTATAGGCTATTTTAAGCTCCGACTTCAAGGAATGAGGAATCGTCTGAGACTGAAAGGTAGTCGAAAACAAAAATCGTGTCGACTCGACACGTGGTTCGATGTGGGAAAATGTTCACTCGCTCGCTTTTTTCATGTACGGATAATCCCGCGTAATATTTAATTAAAATACGGAAATTTAACGTTAACGTGACGACACGTTTACGTCTTAGAAATGTAACGGAACGCGTTCCTTTTGAACCACCGGAACTTGTAACGGGAACTCGTTCCAAGATTGAGAAGGAACGAGAAACGAGCTTTCGTTCCGTGTTTGGAGGAACGTGTGCAATACGGCTAAGAAAACAATAGGAACTTACTACATTGCAATAGATAAGTACCATATTTTCCGGACCGCAGTCCGCACCCCGTGTATACACCAACGCACGACTCTGACGTCATCGCCACTCCGGTGGCGCATCCTGTTGGCAATGCGCAGGCGCAGACGCTTACAAAAATGTTTGCTAAAAAAAAAACGACACAGAATCCGCACCCCGCGCCTAAAAAAAAAAAAATTATCATGCACAGTATGGCAAATGCCCGCTTCATTGGATCACAAAGAAGCTTGTGCCGTACAAAAATCATCATTAGTATACTCCGTCGCCCACAAAAACCGTCACGTCTCGTCATAATAAATGTATCTAGAGAAACAAATGCATGTGTAGTCCGGACGGCATGCTATTTACATTTTTAAACACGCAGAGTTCACGCAATATGGTACGGAAAACCCGGTAGGCGCCGGAGCGAGCGAGTGAGCAGCATCTCGGAACTAGAACCACCAATACGGTGAGTGAAATTAGATCGTCTTACATACAACGCCTTCGCCTTGAGCGAACCGCTAGATCGAGTGAAGTAATGCGGCTAAGCGCGTAATAAGCTTAGCAGCGCGTGGAGAACACTCAATCTTGCAGCCCGTGACACCTGTCCCGACTCTTGTTCTCGACTAGGTTGAGTTAAACTGCACGCGCGCTTTCTCGGCGGCGGGTGGAGGGGGGCAACAGGTAACGTTTTATCTGCGTTATCTGGACAAACCAGCGCAGCAATTAGCGCGTCTCGAGAAATAGAGTGGTGTTCGAGCTGGTGAATATCTCCGTCTATACTTCGTTTCGGCGCATAACTTGGCAAAGAGAGCGAATAGTGCGGCCCCTTCGAGAGCCAATCGGAGCGACGGAGCAAATCACGTGACAGCTCTCCGCAGGAGGAGTGCACCAAGACTTCAAAAGGAAAGGAGTTACGAAACAGTCCGCTATATTTTAATATTTTCGTACCGAAAAGCAGACGTTTGATTTTCTGCCCCCTTTCTTTTGGCCCACTAAACGGTGTCCGATTAGAAATATCCCATTCTAAAGTTATTTATCCCAGCCCAAATTTCATTTCATGGCCCTTTGGTAAAAGGTACCAACGTCTTCCCTTTATTGTTTAGTACGTGTGGTAGGTAGTGTTGTAGTGTTGTAACCAGGGTTGTAAAAGGTACTTTAAAAATGTACCTAAGATACAGTTACAGCTACTCATACGAAAAGTTACCCAGGTACATATCTAGGTACTCGTTTATAAATCTACCTGGGTACGGGCAAAATTACTTCAAAGATACTTTATTTATTTTCCCCAGACATGTGTCAGAATATATTGAAAGTACAGCTTTTTGTACTTAATATGTATACACTCAAAAACGAGTTTGATAAATGCGCTTTCTTGGTGTCACTGCAATGTCCACATCAGAGTTGAGTCCTCACGTGACTTATCCCCACGCTCCAATTAATTCAGCGAGGCCACAGCTTACACTGTCTACCATATTACGCCGAAGCCGCCGAAACTCGCACGTTGATGTTTTTCCCCCAGATACGGTGCTGAGATCGACGGACCCAGAAGACGTCGGCCGCATGAAGAAACGCATGAGTCGAGTGGATATGCACCTAACCTTCCCGACGACGAGCGAAACACTTCAAGCTTCCTTGTCTTTTTTTTATTAGTCGGACAAAAAATAAGTTTTTTTTTCTTTTCTTTTAGAAATTTTTCAGTTTCGATATTTGCAAATTATGAGTCCAACAATTATTGAGTGTAAACTGTATTATATAGGCCATGTTACATTGCTTTACGACTGTAATTATAATTTTTTCAATTATATTTTATATTGTAATAATGGCAGAAGAGAGCCACCACCCGGACAGGACACAGTCAACAAAAACTGCGCACATCTTTCAAGTTGTCTCCTCCCTTCTATAGCTGTCACTGTCAGTGCAGCTTCAAGCACACACTGAAGTCGATTTCGGTTTGAGATGAAGGAAGCAGGTCACTATTTTCCCTTAACGGGGTTCCGAAGCGATTCGATAAATTGGTGTCGCTAGAACGGCATCGCTATTGTTCGCTCAAATGAACACTACCGTTCGCTAACGTGTAGTTAGATGAAATATATCATAGGCGGGGCTTCGTTCGCTAAAACGTCGTTCGATCAAGTCAGTGCCTCCCAGGTCGTACCCAACTCAACGTCAATCGCTGCATATGGCAGTGTGTTAATACTTTAAGGTCTATAGTTTCTACCATTTCAAAGAAGTGAATGAAAAAGTACCTGTAAAAAGTAACTTCACTTAATTACAAGTTACTGGAAAATGTACCTGACATACAGATAGATAGAAAGAAATGAAAGTACCTAGATTTGTACCTCGGGTACAACAAAAGTACCTAGATATCGATTTCCAGTTACTTGTACCTAGGTACTTTACAACCCTGGTTGTAACGTATTTTGTTAACTCTGCTGTAACCGCAGTGGTAACAAAATACGTTATTTGGTACTTCAATTCCTTGCAAATAAAAAAAAACGCGTTACAGACTAACGTTTCTTACAAATAAAAGAAACGCGTTATAATTACATATAAAAAGTAATGCACGTTACTTTAGCGTTACTTTTTTTTTATTCGTGAATTAAACCGTTTTACTGTTTTGAAGTTACGGGTATGCTGCATAAGCCTCATTTTTCAAGAAAACCGTTCATGCACAAACAGCATAATCACCTTAACTTTTTTACGGTTCCACACGAATAGAAAAAAAAAAAAAGTCAAATTGGACGTTTAGTGATTTATACAGCGTAAGGTCGGTCTGCCAAGATGGGGCGACATTCCACATGAATACTCACGAGGAAAAATGCAATGAAAAACGGGAAAAACACAAAAATGTATATGACTGATTGTTTAAAAACACAAAGATAACTTAAGTGTTTATTTTGTTAGGTCATGGGCAGAAGATTTAACAAGTAACGTAACCACGTTACCAGTTGCTCGAAATAAGTAACGTAAGTACGTTATCCGTTGCTGCTTTCAAAAACGTAACGAATACGCGTACTGCGTAACCGAAAAAAAAAAAATAACGCGTTAGGTATAACACCGGCACTCGTAACGCGTAGTATAGACGACAACACCGGTGGCAATCAACAGTCTGAAGGAAATGACCGCAAATCAATATGTTCTTCTCAAAGCCGGTGGATAGCAGCAATTTATGGAAGGTCATGGTTAGAGCAGACAAGAAAACTCTTTGCCTCTAAAAAGGCGGTCCGCTACAGAAAATAGAGCGTGACTCCACACATCGCGTCGGCGGCACATGGTTCATCGTATCTACGACAGCTGAAGGATTTCAGGGCGAGGCTTATCACGTTAACGGTTGTTCCGTTCTTATCGGTTCGTGCCATAATGTCATTGACCGTGGAGCGCTAATAAGATGCTCTGGACTGGAGACGTCCTTCATTTCTTAGGTTGTCAGCGAATGTAGAGACAAGAAAACGTTTATCTTGGTAGATCGCCACGGTTGGTTTCCTGCATGTCCTGTGAGAAAGTCGTGATAAATGGCTTCCGTCGGACTTCGGAAATAGCTTATGCATCGTTGCACATCTGCCGCGCAAGGCGCCGACGCATGCCGTTATTACAAGTATATACGTGAGGAATACCGTCGCTCCGCTGAGTTTACTTTCACCCGAGGACGAGACCGCGATAACCGAACTTCGTCTAAAAGGGGCATCGGTCAACGGGTCTTCACCCCTTTCTTGTTTCAGCGCCATGAGAGGCTGGCGTTGCGAGGACGACAACCTCTGAGCCAATTGAAATGATCGTCGGACTGCATATATAAATGGGGGACTTGCGAAGCAAGGCGGCGATAGCCAGCATACGCTGTCCATCGATGTCAAGTCTAAATAAAACACTTAATTTCTAAAACGCCCAGTCTGCCGCGCGTCTTTTCCTCCACCTAAAGAAGAAGAAAAACATGCTTTGTTTCAGGCCCGGGCCTTTTATTGTGCATTAGAAGTCAAGGGCCAGTGACACACGCAGAGTCAACTTATTCTCCGTTCGTTTCGAGAATGGGCGCATTTGGTGGTCAGACAAACCCACGAGGTGAGTAAAGAGCAGACGAATTTGCACGCCGTATAGTCACTACCAAGGTGCCAACGGCAGAGGGGTACTCCAGCGTGCGTTCCCTACCTTCGATAACGCCACGGCCTCTCGCGAGCCTCGAGCGTGCACGTGCAGCCAGAGCACGGCGGAAGGCAGCGAGCGCATACTGGAGGCCTGGCGTTTGAAAGAGACGCCCTGCTATTCTCATCCCGCCGATGACTATAGCTAATTATTATTACTGTTTATTTTAAGGTCATTAAAGCCGCTTTTTGATTTGTGGAAAGACGGTTTCGCTACAAGGTTGCTTCCAGCGAGCAGAAAAACAAAACCAAATAAAAGAGCGGCACAGATATGCAAATGCGGTTTGCTTCAAGCGGAGACCGAAGGCGGTTGGTCCGACTGTTCCGTTTGCCGTTCGCATTGTGAGCGACGAGGCCTCGCGTCGTTCTCTCTCACAAGGAGTGTCGTCGCGCGGAACCTTGAAGCTTTTCTTCGGCCGCGAGATAGCCGAGACTCGTGGGGCCGACGACGGGAGTGTTGCTGTGCCATCGGAGGACGCGGCGTGCCCGGCCGGGCAGGCAGGCAGGGCAGAGGCGCGGTTTTATCCGCTTTATGAGCGAGGCGAGGAACAATGCTCACGAGGGGCCCCGAAGAGCCGTTTCCCAGGCCGCCCCCTCACCACTCCTTCCCACCGGAGTGCTGGCTCTTGTCCGTCCGGCCGCTCGCCCGTAGAAAACGCGTTCTCGTTCTGGCTCTAATGGCAGTCGCAGTTCTTTTGATTCGGGTCGTTTGAGTGTGGGATGATGAGGCAGAAGGTAAATATAATGCGCTCGCTCGGGCAGACGCCGAATAAAGCGGGGGGCGAAAAAGAACATAAAGAAAATAGGCGAGACTTGGTCTTCTGGGAGCCCCGGTTTCCCGTGACGTAATCACGCACAGAGGGCCAAGGCGTGGCCAACACTAACGGCACACACAATTGACCGATTTCACCGGGAGTGTCTTTTATTTGTTTTCGTCGCCGTGCACGGCCTTCTTTCCGGAAGTCACCGTGTCGGTGCGTCTGTTGAGTTTCTTTGCTATTTCAAAGCCGCGGTAACACAGTTAATAGATCATACAAAAGACAGTCTGCAGACTTTTTTTTTTTTACTTCCGCAGACATGCCTGAAGTATCGGGCATGTCTGCGAATGTGCTTCGGATATGTCTGCGGATAAAACGCCTCCGCAGACATGCTTGAAGCATTATGAAGGGTCCAAGATGCTTCCGGCGTATCCGCAGACAATTCTGTTATCATCTCTGCAACGTAACATCTACTCGTTACATATCCCCAAAGCTTTGAAAAAGAAAAAAAAATATTTGTTTCGTATTTTTACGCGCAAAGTCACGCCAGTTCTTGCATTCGTCCCACATACCGTGAAGATTTTGCCTCTGTTTCCCCCACGGAAACATTACCGCTTTAGAAAAAAATCCCAACTCCTATCGTCCCAGTGCCGAAAAACGCTGTCGCAGTCAAATGGACATAATGCTTCTTGAAATATGACGCTTATGCAGACCTCTAATATCAATACAACAAAACGTTTTATTCCATAAATAAAAATTAACGCCAAAGTAACATGCGGTTAGAAGTAACAAGTTTCGGTAACGCCTACCGAATTGTGTACACTCCAAAAAAAGTCTGTGCGTCTATTCACGCACAACACTCGGAGAGCCAATCAGCGCAACTTACGGAGGCAGCTCAGCAAATGACGATGCCGAAACATCTGTTTAGACCAAAAAACGCAGACCGAGTTGGTACATTAAGCAATGCAAGCGTGACGTTTTGCATTGCTTAATGTCATAAACTCAGATTGCGTTTTTTGTCTGGCTCAGACTTTTTTTAGAGTGTGTGAGCAGAAGGAAAGAGAAAGAGGTTCTTGAAAAAAAAAAACGAGTTAGAGGTAAATTTTAGCATATTTTTGTCCCGTGAACTTAAATATTACGAGCATTTGATCGGAAACCCGGAGGTTTCCACTGCCTTACGCTTGCCGCTCATTACAGCGTTCTTCACTGTTCGAATAAGGCGTTGTTGAGATCTCTATAATACGTCACGACTATCTCCCCCCACCCGAACGAACGCGTCGGGAAGGAAAGGCTTCAGCGCTATTTTAAAAGTGCTTTGAGTCTACTTGACGCATCAATTTTTTTTAAATATAATTTTAAAATTCGTGATTCTAGAAACCAACTAAAGAAATGCTTGCTTCTTTATTTTTCTCAATTACAGAATCGCTTTACTTTCCATTTAATGCTCCAGTACACTTGGAATGAAGAGCGTGCTGGTAAAGATAATATAAATAATGACAAAGATAATATAAATAATGACACCGAAGTATAAAATCGTTCTGAGCCAGTTGTGAGGTTACAGATGGACGTTGTTTTCCCTTAACCTACCTCTATTGGGGGACGTCCACGATCAAACGCGTTGCTGTGCGTGCCCTTCAATGATTGGCCATACGCTCACTATAACGTCTGCAGCGGGATTACTTCTACTTTCATAGACTGAATCCAGAGAGTTGTCTGGCTACCAACATTGCAGTCTTGTCCTTAGAATGCGAAAACTCAAAACTTCCACCAGATTTGTCTTTATTTTTGTTTTCAATCTATAATCGTAGTCATGACGTCACGGGTAGGAACCGTAGGAAGGCGCCACGTCGACAGTAGCACTATCGTGTTTTAATCGGCTTTCCGCGATCGTGGTGAGCTAGACATTCGTGCTACGCAGCGACACTCAAGAGAAAAATGAATTTTTTTTTTGTATACACATAGACTCATATATTTGACGTTATGCTGCGCGGTGGTGACGCTGTTCCCACGTTTCACGCGCAAATTGAGGGCATTTGACACACGCCAGATCAAGCCAGCGCGTTATGTTTTAGCTCGAACGTATGAGTATAGTTACAAGAGTAAGTTCCGCGTTTTTAACGAACCTGCCAAGCAAACGCGCTCGAGCAGTACACGTACAGTGTTGTACAGGAGTAGACCATTAAAGTATGCTCGCACTTGTTGGTTCTGCTTCGCCATAGCCTCCTCTATACTCACAAAGCATGGCAGTTCGACGACGGAGCCATAGAGTACCCGGTCGCAGATTTGGAGCGCCAGGATCTGGTGGCACAGAGCATCAAAGAACCATTTCTCAGGGAACCTGGACGTCAGCGCATAGCTTTTGCAGCGGAGAGGACCCGAAACACACTTGTTCACTCGGGAGAAGTGTGTTTTGGTGTCTTGCCGCAGCAGGGCGCCAGTCACGTGGCTCTCGTCTCATCCGTTGTCTGCCGCTCCACCTTTGCCCTTTCGGCGGCTGCTTCTTGTGGCGATCTGCAAGGCTATGTCAGCTTATATGAGGCTATGGCTTCGCTCACCCCATGTTGAAACGGAGAAAGCCTTCGGCATATGTGCAGCTCGCAAAGCTCGCGCACTTTTAAGGTGACCTCAAGCTGCTTTATCAGCAATGAGTTGGCGCATAAACGACTACGCATATACAACAAGAAATTATTCTGTCCTAAAAAAAAAAAGAAAATCCTGTTCCCGCTGTAGATGGACCATTATCTAGTGCAGTACAACTGTTAACCTGGGGTCTTTAACGTACCTCACGGGTGAATCACATCGGATGGTCGATGGTATATACGAGCCATTTGAAATGGCTCATTGCCTGCCACGGACGCCCGCGTCTTCCAAATGCGTCATCGGGCCGTGTCAAACGGCTCCGTGTAGACCGGCCACCAGTTCCGCGTTGCCTCTCGCATCTGCCCAACGGCGAGGTGGTCGCAAGGGGGAGGTACACCTTTGGTTCCCGAGCTGCTCGGCCGGCCGGCGCTCATCCGGGGCGATGGCTTCTTCTTGCCGGAGCGGACCAGCGAGCCGGCTAGCCCCGATGATGGCGGGCACGGTGACGCCCCTCGGGAGGTTACACCGGTAGGCGAGCCGAGAGATCGCGGCCGGAAGTGCTCGCGCTACCGCTCCTTCTACGCGGAGGCGAGCAGGCGCTTCCGGGCGAGGCTCCGTTGAGAATGCCCGCGTGTATCTGCGCGCTCGTATATACATCCGGCCCCCACTTATCCCGTTTTACCTCCCGGGGATTCGTCCCTTCCGCCAGTGAGTCGCGGGCCACAGTATATAATATTGTCAAGGATGAAAAATTACGGTACAAATTTAAAACCGAAAATAAACGTTGAATGAAGCGACCATGCACGTACAGGAACCTTACATTCTGCGACGGCTACGGAAGCGTGACTGTCTCGAAGCAGTACCTTACCGCTGCTTTTAAACAAACGGTACATTCTGAAATGTTATTTCCAAAAAATCAAAGATCGAGGAAGAAAAAAAAAAAAAAAACGGGTCGAGTGGGGTTTAAAATTAGTCCCTCCGTGTGGCCGCCGCGCGCTCTGACAACTCCGCCGTGGACGCGGGAAAATTATAAACTTTTTGAGCGCACTCCGAATTTAAGAGAGAAGAAAGGGGTGGGAGGAGCTTCCCCTGAACTCTTAAACTGTCAATGACTATAAATATCTAGGACTACTAGTAACGATCAACTTAAAACGGAAGAACACCTAATCTCAAAATCAATAAGCTCAACGGTATTGCGCACTGTTTAACACAAAGAAAAAAATAAGAAAATATTACGTCCATAAATCTTGAGACGAACTGGCAACATCATCAGAGCCGCCATGCTTGTCCTGCTCTGTTTTTCGTTGTCTTCGTTTCGATCGAAGCTATCGAACTCTGTGCGAGTATTGAATAGTTCGCATTTTCCCATTTTCTCACGTGAAACCGGAGTTCACATCTATCGCCAAATGTTCATGATTACATCAAGGGCGATGTTCTGTTAAAATTTCGAGCAAGCTCAGAGATATTGAATCTTTTATATTTCTTCCACAAATGGTCGACCTGCTGCTGCCGAACATGTCCAGTTGTTGATGAACTGCAATAAAAATATAAAGTATAGCTGACGCTATTTTCTGCGTATCTCAATGCTTTATAACAAAGGATTACAGCAAAAACAGCTGCAAGAGACGAGAGGTCATCGCTTGATACCAATCCTGTTTTCCATGCATTGCAAGCGAGAACATCACGGGAAAGGATGTGATTCAGCCTTCGAGTTACACGGGGAGCACTCGGTATTAAAATAAGAGAGTAAAAACAACTCGTCCTGTAAGAAAAAAAAGAAAAAGAAAAAGAAAAATATATATATATATATATATATATATATATATTTTTTTTTTTTTTTTTTTTTTTTTTTTGCCTGAAACGCTTTAGAAATTGCTGGTCACGGCGCGTCGACACATTGCTACATTGGTTGGTTTCACCCTTGTCCCGGAAGGGATCAATCAAACATCGTCAAAAGTGCACCGTCAAGGTGTCCGTCATGATTTTGTATGTGTTCTATTATCGGTGAACCAATCATAAACTGATATAGCCCAGTGAGTTGCACATTTGACACTTTGCTTGGTCCCATTAGCTCGTAGCGTCGGCAGCGTCTGGACGCATAATGAAGCGAAGTATTGGCGGGGAGACCGAACTGTAGGGGGCGCTACGTCCAGCATGTTCTCCCCAAAGTACTGCGTTTCCCGACACAAGGCACGCGCGCTGGATTCTTGACTTCATCTTTCTGGATTGAGCGCGGGCCAAAGATTGGGCACGACGCGTGCCCAATTTTATGCTCCGTCCGCGTTTGGCTTCACTGATTGGGCACGATCCCCAGCCGAGCATTGACGCAATGTTCGGCTACGTGCGTGGGCCGAGCGCTGCGTCAAAACACAAACAAATGATTCGTGTTGTTGTTTTACCCATTGGTGTAGTTCTCAGTCTAGCCACTAGGGGCGCGACGGTTGGATGTCCTTCCCAAAAGTCACTAACGCAGTTTTCAACGATAAGTATTCCATGCAAAACAACTACAAGCATCTGCCAAAAAAACAACAAAAAAAAAAACACACGCACACACACACACTGGAAAAAAAGGGTGGGGGGGGGGGGGGGGGGGAAGAGAGTTTAATACAAATGGCGGTTTGTTATAAAAAGTGCGTAACGGGGGCCCAGGGGCCCTAATCTGGACACTTGGCGAAAAAGAAGGCGAGAAATCCAGCGGCTCTGATTGGCAGGCGCCAAAGTCAAGTGCGGCGTTGGCCAATCAGGGCCGCCAGGTTTCTCGCTGACTTTTTCTTCAAGTGTCCACATTAGGGCCCTGATCATAAAAAATATCTTGATAAAAAAAAGTGGGATAACGTCCGAAATTGTTGAATGGCTTTCATTTTCATAAATATAACTACGTTTTCACGACGGTTGTTTAAGCTCGCATAGGACAAAAAATGGTATTCATGAGAAAAAAGGGAAAGAGACTGATGATAGATGTTATATTTTGTAGAGATTGGTGCTGTAAAATAAAAAGTATCTTGTCAGAATCCTTTTAATGCTAAAACACGCTGGAGACATAAAAATCAATCAAAGTTTTCGCTAAGCTGTGTGTGCGTGTACATGTCTGTTTTTTTTTTGTTTTTTTTTTCGAAAAACACAAAATGCGAGTCTTCGTCCTTTATGTTTTCGTTTGTATTTTGTTGGTACATCTTAAGTGTTCATATTTTGTAACGTTAAAATCAGTGCAGCCGCTACCGCCGTGGCTGGAGTCCAGAGCGCTTAAAGGCCGATGTACACTTCCCGCTTTCCACTTTTCCTCACTCCCTCCTGTCCCCTATCCTCTCAAACTTTCAACTTCCCCGAACACGGATGTTCTTGCAGCTTAGGAAAGGACGGCGCTAAGAGGATTATCTTTCCTGCAGAATGCTCAGGTTGTACGTCGGCTTTTAACTGTGATGGTATTCGTAGTGTATGTAACATTCGTGTTTTTTTTTTTTTTTAGTTAAGTTTTTACGTTGAACATTTACTCTGATTCGTCGTTGGAGTGTGGCAAGCCAATAAGCACTCTCGCCAACTTAGTCAGGTTTGAAAACATATATGCATGTCGTCTAAGTTTTTGTTGTTCGATAAACATAAATAAGTTTGAGCGATCTTAAAATTTCACCGTTGTTCAAACCAGCTTTATTTCCAACTTTAGCCACAATATTTTCAACCTTTCAACCACTGATATCTTGTTTAAAGCACGTGATTCGAACCTGCGAACTAGATCCTAGTGCTCTTTTTGTTTAGCGGCTGTATCTCTGAAGGGCGCACAGTTGTCACTCTCTGATACTGAAAAGCAAAAATGCTAAAACTGCATTTTTGACGAGGTCAAATTTACTACCTATATTTTACATGCGTTCAAGTTAAGCTTTTCCTTTTTCCTTAAAACTGTTGTTTCTGTTGTTGTTGTTGTTTTCTTTTTACATGCTATGGGAAAGTTCCTACGATTCGACAATACTGGTCACAGCTGCCATCCCCGACGCTGGCTCGTATAATATTGTTAATATTCGCAGCTGCGCCTTTTCGGTCTCCAAGTGAAATTTCGTGCATTTCCCTCTAAAACAATATAAAAAACGTGCACCCTCACAGCAATGACGTTTTTCTTGTGTTTCAGTCGAAAAATATAAGAGAACAATAAACGTACAAAAAAAAAACTGCCTAGACATAACACGCCGGAAAGATATAAACAAGTGACTCACAGTCTGGCGTATGTGCCTCCCAAGTAGCTGCTCCGGGGCTTTCTTTTTTTTTTTTCATATATTTGAATAGAAAAATTTAGAATACAGCGTGCCAACACTTCCCCTAAACAACTTTTGGCGTCGCACTGCGCATGCGCACAACGTCTGCGCATGCGCATTAGGATGCCAAACGACGTTGATAGTCCCGAGACACCCCCAGAGCGTGACCATTTTGAACATGGCCCTTGCTTCAAAAATTAATTTCGGTTAATCCTAATCATATACATAATATGTAAAGAATGTAAGACGTCGTACTCGAATTCACAGCATACTCTCTTTGCCCCTCTCTCTCTCTTTTTTGGGTGCAAATGATATTTATGGGGCGTGAGTACTCTTGATCTTCTGTGTGAACACCGTCAAAAATACAACCGGTTGAAATGTCTCGCTCATAAAGCTCAATGTTCTTGGTATATATTACCCATATCGGCGCTTTAAGCCAGCGTATTAACTGTTTCGGAGGGCAGAAGGTGTAGAAGTAATTTTTTGTTTATATGAAAATAGTCATTAAGCTAAATTCCTGCATGGTTTAACATATTCTATGATTTTGAAGAGACTTGCTCAAACGAAAGTAGTCATTTTTTTTCACCTTGTTCGTGAGAAATAAATGAATCGACTATTGCACTCCGCAGTTACCAGACTAATATATTACGCAAAAAAAAAAAGGACTTACATTGCACTTTTGTGATTTTGTACCTTCGAGTGCAGTTAGTTACAACAAAACAAAACAAAACAAAAAAACGCCAGTTTTCCACTATGGGACAGCGATAATCAAGGGCCAAACATCTGTATAGCAATGCGGATGTGATGCCTTTTACGGTGCAAGAATCAGATAGGACAACAAACAGCCATTTGAAGCAATAAACTACACTGCTCGAAGATTGCAGATAAAGCAGTAGATAACGAAGCAGAGTTCCCCAGAAGGAAATTATTTACTGGCGAAGCAGTGAGGGAAATGTTTACGAGCAATAAACAGCCTTTCACCTTTTGCGAGAAGGAAGCAACGGTACCGCGATGTTCAAGACGGCAGATCTCGCTTGTCGGAGGTTCAGAGGAAGTGCTCGGGCAGAGTGTTACTGCCCGTTAGGCGTCAGCACAAGGCAGCTTTAGACAAGCGGCACCTCTCAACAGACGTAAATATCGGCTTGTATCAAAGATCGCTTCCGTGAAGCCCACGTACGAGTGTACACTGTTCGCTGACTCGATAGTGTATGCCTTCATGGTCGTTTTCCCCTTCAGTACGGTCCTCGATTTTTAAAGTGCCTGCCCTGAGGCTGTCCGCTCTTCAAATCGTGGAGCATCAAGCAGTGAATACAAAGCTAAACTGGCTCTATATTGATGTTTAGACAGCGTTAAGTTAGCTTGCCACGAAATGGACGAGACTTCAGAGAAGTTGAAGAATTTCTGAAAGTTATAGGAGTTCGCGCACTTAATCCCAGGATCGGTCCATGAACCATATGGAACAGTGAAGAAACAAAACAACGTGCCCAAACTGTTTAACTTGAGGCCAATGCAATGACTGATTGCTTCGATACCGCAAATTACTGGAAATGCGATTTATCGAGTTGAACGTATCTTGCAGTTGAAGACACTACAAGTACTGTCGCGAACAATATGATCTTGAACAGCCCTAAATACGTATTTGGTCCATCAGCCCGCCTTTAAAGATGATCTGGTTCAAGCTAAAGCCAGAAAGTTAAAGTTTAGATCTTGATTGATAACTCAATATTCCTTTATCCTTCCAATTAAGTGATAACGTAAATTGTGGGGACAGCAGTCGTAACAAAAAGACAGGTCGAGTGCTCATATTTTATATGACCGCACATTCACAATACCGGCATCAAGGGGCACTGCAATGCGCATGTTGCGCGAAAGCGAGGTAAAAAAAATCCTGTTTGTGAATCATTCTGAACATTAATAAAATTACTGTGTATTGTATATCCGCTGTTTTACTACTCACCAGAATGAAATTCGAATCCAAATGTTCAGAGAGACGCAGGTTACCGTTCACGTCATATCCATAAAAAACAAAAAAAACAAAAAAACACTTGCATTCTTTTTTGGATTGTTCATAGGCAAGCGTCATTGTTTTTCCTGCTAGGAACGTAAAACGCCGCGATTCTGAATCATCACCGTCAGGAGGTAGTTACACGTGGTCATGAGCATGTTATTGTTGAAACATACTATATTTCTTCATGAGCTTTGGGTTTCGCAACGTATCATGTACCAAGATTCAAAGCTTTGGCGGTGCAAAATCAAATAGGCTGTTGCCATTTTCATTGCTCGTGCGTATGGTGCGTGCTTTCTGGCCTCCCGAAGGGATGAACAGGAACGCGTTGGTCTGTGAATTTCACAGGCTGAGCGGTGATTTCGTAAACGGAGAAACATTGCATATGGCTCGCTGTCAGCACACGATAAACAGAAACAAGGACACTAATGACGGCCAGTGAATAGCCCATGGCTTCCTCCGACGTTGCACTAAACTGTACCTACCTTTTAGGAACTACATTCATCCTTGGACAGTTTTGCGAGCTTACCTTTTAGGAACTACATTCCTCCTCGGATAGTTTTGCGAAGTCTGTACATAGAGGAACACCGAAAGAATAAACAAAGGTGGGACGAGGGACGACGTACATTCTCTGTATATTGATCGACTTTTTCCTGCACTCCTATATACATTCATATGTCCTCGCAGTAGGAATCTTGCGACAGCGATGAGACGACGCCGATTGAATGGCAATCACGAGGAATTAGTCAAGGTGTTTTCACGATAAAAAAAAAAGGGGGGGGGGGGGGGGGGGGCACCGCGCCCGTGAAGGAATAGTAGGGAGTTTTCGTAGACCGCGTTTCCCCCTCCGCTAAGCCCTCCGCAACGAAGCAGCCGCTACTGCGCCGGCGCGCCGATGACCTTGACTGCAGAATTCCGGCTAGCGTAGCTGGTTGCGGAGAGCGTTGCGGGACAGCGGAAACGATCTACGAACACTCCCTAGTGACACCAGCCTCTGCTGCGTCGTGCGATGACAGCGCAGCAGAGGTTTGTTGCACTATTTCTCCACGAGATGCTGTGCCGTCGGGGCCGAGATGCGCTCCGATAGCAAACCGAAACTTAAAAACCCGTCGAAGTTGTGCGGCTTTTCCGAAAGCCGTAAAATTCTATCGTTTTGCAATTTGTTGATTTAGTCTTTTTCGATGATGCTGAGCAATTTTCTAATTGGAACCATGCCCTTAAACAGAACATTAAAAAAGTTAATTACGCAAAAATAATTGACAATCTAATTATTCCGGACTTTAACAATTTTCCTACATAAACCCCTGGCCTAGGACCAAAACGACGCAAGCCTTTTTTTGTTGCGACGGGTAGTTTTCGCAATATCGAATTTGTCCACCTTTCGTGAAACACCCTGTATATATATGTTGAGTACAGCAGTGTTGTGCCCGTTACCGAAAGTAAGTAACGAAATACTGATAGTCGTGATACTCGATATAGTGACACCGTTACTTCCAAAACCTAATGAACGTCACTTTTTTCATACTTCATATCTCAGTATTTGGCGGCGGTACAAGCCGCGGTTTCGAACATCGAGAGTGAGATGACTCGTGGCGCCCGCTGCATAGAGCACGCACACTATTGTCTCATTTACTGATTTGCATTTAACAACATCGCCAGAAGAAGTAGAATGTCGGATGTGAGGTGAAATAGAGGAAGGTGGTGCGAGGGCATAACTTTGCAAAATGCTTCGTCCGCCCCCTTGAAGGCACCCTTGAAGGCCCCGCGGTACGCGTACGTAAGTAGGCACAATACATACAATGGCCAAATCACGGCAGGTTTTGTTACACGCTGCTTTGGTATCATCTTTGCCGAAGAGTCATTGAAAAACCGCATGGGCTTTTACAGTTGCCCCTATAGTTTTGAACGCTGCGTTTCTGTCCTTTTTGTAACACACCATTTACTTCTAAAAGCCTCTGCAATGCGTACATAATCGGCGGTGGTTACTAAAAAAAGGTGGAGCCACCATACTGAGCAGTAATGAGGCACCCAAGGAATGATACACGCCCGATTTGTGACATTAATAAAATACGACGGATTTCAGTTGGACGTTACAACGCCATAAAGGCATAGAACGGTTAATAATGTCCTGTGAGGAGAGGAAACTAAGTTTACTCGCTTTATTAGAAATTACTTTCACTTTTTCTTTAATACGAGTGTATTAATTTATCGAGAAAAAATTAAGTTAATCCTTTCCATCACAAAACATACTGCAACAAGCAATGGGTTGCAGGCAACGCGTTGTCTCAAACAGATTACCTACTTCGCACTACAATGCGCACTGCACTTCGTGTCGTATCTCCTGTGATTCCCAATCATGTGGGTCGAGAAAATGAAGGAGAGTAGGAGACGAGTCGGGGACGTCAATACGCCGAGCTTTGTTTGGAATGATCGGTGGGTAGACGGGAAGCCAGTTGGGTGGTTTCATTTGAAATCGAACACGCTTGTCGGGGTGGGTCATTTGATTGTTTTTGAAAAAAATATATGTAATTTCCCCATTTCTGGAGAGAACAAAACCGCTTTCCAAATTAAAAAAAAAATATTTCGCTTCACAAAAAATTATTGAGTGGAGCAGGGTGAAAATCTGTTTTTTACTGCGTGATGTTTCTACCCAGTTCTGTACGCTGGTATGAATACGGGAAGCATGCAAAACTCACAGTAATTTTTTGTACTGTTGTATGTTGTTTGGACTATTTTTTAGTTCAAAGGAACATACTTTTGTAGTTTTGTTTATTGAGGTAAAAAATGCCAAACATCGTCTCTTTGACCAATCCGGTGACATCTTCAGAGCCTTGTAACTCACGAGTTATTTTATTTGTCACTTATTAAATACAATGCGGGTGTAGCCCTATACATGGGCTATCGACGGGCATAATTTTTGTTTATTTTATTTTCACTGAATTTTTTATATAAAATTTGAAATATCGTCGAAAATGAAATTAACCGAAATTTTGAACTCACTTTATCAAAAAAGGCCATTTTTTATTTCGTTCAATTTTTTTATTATTGCTGCCGATCATATGAACGTTCAATTGGCTTGATGAGATTTCCCCCTTTTTTGTTGTATCTTCTCTAGAAGTGATCGAAATCGCTCCCACGTGACAATGCGGTGACAACTTCAGAGCCTTGTAACTCATGAGTTATTATATTTGTCGCTCACCAAATACCATGCGGGTGTAGCCCTACACACGGAATATCGACGGGCATAAGTTTAGTTTATTTTATTTTCACTGAATTTTCTATATAAAATTTGAAATATTGTCGAAAATGAAATTAACCGATATTTTGAACCCACTTTATCGAAAAAGGACATTTATTATTTCGTTCAATTTTTTTATTACTGCTGCCGATCATATGAAATTTCAGTTTGCTTGATGCGATTTCCCCCTTTTTTTGTTGTATCTTCTGTAGAAGGGATCGAAATCGCTCCCACGTTCTCAGAACAGCCAAGCGCAGTTTCCGCAGGTCGCCTTCGCTGCAAAGGCTATACTACTCATTTGTGTGTTCAAATGCAGCGGTTAAATTCATTTTGATTGAGAACACTCGTGCTTGGCTACATTGTATTTTATTAATTCTTAATGATGGCAACTGACATTCCTTAGTCTGATATTTAGCGGTGCAACGGATGTTCCATTATCCGATGTTTAAAGCTAGGGCACAAAGGGCGGAGAAAACGGAACGAGCTCTTCATGTAGCCAGACCGGGGTCATATATCTGTTTGTGCTATACATAGCTTGTAAGGCACGTAAAGCACGCCCGGCCCATCTTCGTTGCACCCAGGAAGCATCCGGCACGGGCGCCAATCCATGATGTGTCTTGTCGCGTGCGATCAAATAACCATGTAATCGCCTGTTCTTTATTGTTAGCGTGTATATCAAAAATATGTAATATCACATGCCCTTCTTTAAGAAGGAAAAGCAGTTTGCAGAAAAAAAGTGAGGAAAACGGACTGAGTTTACATGAAGCGAAGACAATTTTTTACAGAACATAAACACCAATTGGCGATAAATAGTCACTTTTATTAATTAACGCTAATATATTTAGGATGCACTTGTAAAACAATATGTTGTTGCGCTTTAAATAGTCCAGTTCACGAGCAGCGCAATATTGGAACTTTCTGACAACGGCATCGGCTTGCCTGTGGAGACGATCGAGCGCGGGGGCGAACTGAACTTTGTACCGCAGCGGTCGGATGCACCCGAGAAGTTCAACAGCGTGGTAAGTCGAGACGGACAGAACGAAAACTGAAGCCAAAGCGAGAACCTGAGACGGTGGCCCATCTGTTTGAACGAGTGCGTGCAGTTAAAAATAAGAGTGTTGGGTTTTGTTCAAGACTGATCGATATCTCTGATGCCAAGTAGCAAGGATTCCCACATGCACAGAAGGCAGCGAAAGCAGTTACTCAATGTCTCTGTAGGCTCTTAGTTTCTCCACTTTGTCGCACCGAGCTTAATGCAAAGATTGTACAGGTATATGACCCCCGTCTGGCTACATGAAGAGCTCGTTCCGTTCTCTCCGCCCTTTTCGCCCTGGCTTTAAACATCGAATAATGGAACATCCGCTGCACCGCTAAATATCAGACTAAGGAATGTCAGTTGCCATCATTAAAAATTAATAAAATACAATGTAGCCAAGCACGAGTGCTCTCAATCGAAATGAATTTACCCACTGCATTTGAACACACAAATAAACAGTATACACCAACTCATGTTTACAAACAAACCGTAGCGCCCCTAGCGGACGCCACCGGCGCCGCGCATGCGCGATGGGGGTGTGGGCAAAAAGCTTGCCGTCGCCCATAAACAAACCATTGGAACGCGATGTTGTCGGCGTCCGTGTGAGTCCCCCTGCCCTTTTTTGCGTTCGAATCGGTGATTCTACGTCTTCTTGGCGATGTCTGACTACTTGAGCGGCGTCACCGAAATTACCGAGGCTCGTTACACCGCAAAACTTCGCGTGAATAATGTGACATGTGGCGATTCATTCCGCGTGGACGCGGCAGTATGTACGCTACAGCCCGATTCGCATGATGAGATTTCGTTCGCAATTTTCAGTCGCGACGCCGCTCGGGCTGCAAAAGCGTGAACCGTAGCTGAGATGGTCGACGTTGATACTGAAAATCGCAAGCAGAATCGGACCAAGTGAATTAGGCATAACAACTCGGTGATGGCCACTGGTAACAATGATCAACATCTCTTTGTATCTACTGTTTACATCCAGCCTGCTTACCAACCTTCAAACTTTAGTCTTTTGAGGCCTGCACTTACTTCTTATCGCAAGTACCGGGCCAACAATTGGTCTACGGGCCGGCGTCGTAAGAGCAGACGACAAGCGGAAACGTTTGAAAGAGCAGACGACAGTTCGAACGATCCGGCCGCCGTTTGAGATTGAAGACACACTGAACGTAGTCCGCACGTGGTTCGCACAACTTGACGGTTTTCCGGCGTTCATGTTGGAAGAAAAATAAATCTGATGACCACAAGCATCCGTGAATTCAATCCAAAGTGCTTCCCGTCTTAGCAATCGTAGTCCGACGGCGTCTGCTTTTCCCTTTTCACGGCACATATCCAGATTCTCGGACGAACCGAGCACGTGAAAACTGACCTTCAAACTTTTCTCCACACTTTTGGTACGGCCCCAGTTCCGGCGTTTTGACGAGAAGGCAGGTTTTTGTCTGGTTCCTTTCAAAACAACGCAGGAATACACGTCTGGCATGGGGACTTCTGCCCACAGCCCCTGACCGGAAGTGCGACCGACGCGCCACCACCGCGCCGTGACGTAACAGAGATGAGTTCGTGTATAGTTTTTGCAGCGAAGCCGACCTGCGGAAACTGCGTTTGGCCGTTCAGAGAACGTCGGAGCGATTTCGATCACTTCTTGAGAAGATAAAACAAGAAAAGGGGGAAATCGCATCAAGCCAATTGAAAGTTCATATGATCGGCAGCAATAATAAAAAAAAAAATTGAACGAAATAATAAATGGCCCTTTTTGAATAAAGTGGGTTCAAAATATCAATTAATTTCATTTTCGACGATATTTCAAATTTTATATGAAAAATTCAGTGAAAATAACATAAACTAAACTTATGCCCGTCGATATTCCATGTATAGGGCTACACCCGCATAGTATTTGGTAAGCGACAAATATAATAACTCATGAGTTACAAGGCTCTGAAGTTGTCACCGCATTGCCACGTGGGAGCAATTTCAATCACTTCTAGAGAAGATACAACAAAAAAAGGGGGAAATCTCATCAAGCCAATTGGAAGGTCATATGTTCGGCAGCAATAGTAAAGAAATTGAACGAAATAAAAAATGGCCTTTTTTGATAAAGTGAGTTCAAAATATCGGTTAATTTCATTTTCGACGATATTTCAAATTTTATATAAAACTTTCAGTGAAAATAAAATAAACAACAATTATGCCCGTCGATAGCCCATGTATAGGGCTACACCCGCGTAGTATTTAATAAGTGACAAATATAATAACTCATGAGTTACAAGGCTTTGAAGATGTCACCGGATTGGTCAAAGAGACGGTGTTTGGCATTTTTTACCTCAATAAAAAAAACTACAAAAGTATTTTGCTTTAAACAAAAAAATAGTACAAATAACATACAAGAGCACAAAAAATTACTGTGAGTATTGTATGCTTCCCGTATTCATACCAGCGTACAGAACTGGGTAGAAAAATCGCGGAGTAAAAAACAGATTTTCACCCTGCTCCACTCAATAATTTTTTCTGAAGCGAAATAATTTTTTAAAACATTTAGAAACGCAGTTTTGTTCTTTCCAGAATTGGGGCAATTACATATATTTAAAAAAAATATCGAAAGACCCACCCCGACAAGCGTGTTCGATTTCAAATGAAACCACCCAGTTGTATTTGTTTCCACTGCACTCGTTAGAACGCGAAACGCCGGCGTATGGCGTTTGGCTCACGCATTCGAGCGCATTCGACGGGTGCTGCGGAGACAAAAGCTGCTATCTTTCAAACCAGAGCTCGGCTTTCTGACGCACCCCGCACGCTCTCGTCTCCTCCTGTACCCTCAGTTTTTCGACGCATTCCCAACAAAGTAAAAATGTGTCTTGAGAGTTTTTTTCTTTCTTGTTTTCTTTTTTCTTTTTTTTGCATCGTAGAGCCGCGGTCACATTGCTTATACATCGTACAAAAGACAGTCTGCGTACAGTTTCGAACGCGAGTCACCGCGAAATCCGTGCTTCGAATGCCGCATGGCAATGAGTTCAGGGAGAAAACTTGGCAGCGTGGCCCCAGCTTAAGAGTCTGTTTCAAGTAACTGAAAATGCTTGCGTCCTTGTTGTTGTTGTTGCTGCTTTCGTTGCCAAGCTTTGCAAGTTGAGTTTTTGTGTAAGCCATGCAGGCTTAACAATACTAGAAATGCTTTGCAGTGACCCTTTCCTCGTGCCAGAGTGCCGAGTTGTGTGAAATACATACTGTTATCTGACATGTGTACGGTTTTTCACAATACGAATACATTTATGTACTACGTTGCGTTGTCGCTTGTAACAGATGAAAAGAAAACATCAGCGTGCATCATTTGCGTTATCTCTGCGCTAAATAAACACACAAAATCGGTCTGGGCGTGTTTCGCAAAAAGTAACTGCCTTAAAACGAGCGGTTTTTTTTTTTTTTTTGCTGTTTGTGTATGAATGATGACAGTGAGACTGAAACAATATTTCTCTTTCGTACAGTACAACATCAAGCGAACCAATGACCGAACGTGGGACTTTTAGAAGTCACATGCCGGAAGAACTGGATGGCAAGACAACCTCTCCGTACCAGCAAGATCTAGAACAGATTCAATCTTTATTAGACTGCTGTGTACGTTTATACAGCCCGAACTTTGTCTGCCTCAACGGGCGACATGTCTCCCAGGTGTAGATGAGCAATTTAGCCAGTGCAGTACAACCGCTAGCCTGGGGTCTTTAACGTGCACGACGCAGTAGTGATACTCGAACGCACGCCGGTACGATGCTCATCCAGATCGAAACGGGCAGGGGTGGGGATTGAACTCAGGATCCCTGGGGTTCTGCAGCGCGAGCTTTCGCTCCACGTGCTCGGAGATGATATGCGCTATTAGCGGCGAGATGTTTGGGTGGCGCCCTCCTATGGTTACCTCTCGTGATGTCATTACCTTGCGAACAACAAGTTCGATGGTGTTTGTAACAGCAGGGTGAAAGCTGGAAATCATTGCGCTTTTAAACCAATACTGCTAACACCGTCCAAATCTAAATTCTTATATTGCTCTTATTTCCGTCGTGTACGAATCCTTTGCTGACGTCAAAATCAGCATTCGGCCAATCGTGGAGGGCCGACCACCGCGACGCTTTCGATCGGTCACGTCGTCAATAGCCACTCGGTCATAAACACTCTCCTGATATGACAGAAGAACGTCGTACCGCGCCGGAGTCCTCGATTTTGGCATCGATATTATAGTAAAGATTTCACTTTCTTTTTACAAAAACGGTAACTTCAAAGATAAAAAAGCACAGCGAAGACACGTAAGACTGCTTACGTGTAGGAATGTGAACGCGTTATAGTTCCGCGGGTGAAATGTTTTCGAGTAATGTTTCGACACGTACTAAAGTTGTTTCTGCCGGTATTGTATTTGGTCTGTGTGTTTGCGTATTCGTTGGCCGGTTTCTGGGCGTATTTGCGTGGGCGGCCGCGTTTGCTTGCGGAAGCCGCTGTAGATGTAGACGCTGCTGCCGATGTCGAGGCCGTAGATGTGACGCGCTCGCCGCCCAGTCCCTCGCACGAAGCACACAACGAGCACAGACGAAGTCTGAAGCTCAACTGACGCGCCAGAGGCACCGCGACGAGCGCTTCACGTCTTTCTTTTGCACAAGGCGCTCCGGCGGTAACATCACGCTCCCTACTGCGCAGACGCGGCGCCCCCGCCGGCTTCACGGCTTCCGTGATCTGCGTTGTTGTGATTTTCTTTGAGTTTTATTCCTGAGGCGCGTCCGCTTTGACCTTGAGCGGCGCGTGCTTGATGACGTATTTTTATGGCCATCTTGCAGGCACAACGCCGACGCCACCTCTTCCGGTAGTGGGACATATAAGCCTTTCGTCTTAAAAAGTATTCTAAAGTTAATGGACTGACGTATACGCATGTACACCACCACTTAAATTGCTACATTACGTGCTTTATGATGAAAACTTGTATCTCCCACGATCGAAGCAAATATTTGTGTATTATTTCATATACAGAAATATCAGAGTAACAATTTTCGTCAGATCACTCAGCTTTTAATTTTTGCTTCTTAGTTGTATTCGTGTTTTATGTATATAATTTTGTTCCTTTTCCCCCCGTTTCTTATTTAAAATAATCGCTACGCTCAACGAAGCTCAGAACAGCAGCAGTATGTGCTAATCAACAACATCCAAAGGTCGTCGCAGAAGGTTCGCTGAGGTCGACAATGTCCGTTAACCTTTATGCTTCTGATAGACGAAGAACAATTCGACTGGTCAGGGTTAAGAGCGTTAACTTATGCTTCTGATAGACGAAGAACAATTCGACTGGTCAGGGTAAAGAGCCTTTGTCGCGGCGCGACTGCTTTCGTTGTTCGCATCGGCTGACTGCGACGCGACAAATAATAATAATGGCCATTGTTTCCAAAGAGAAATGCATTGCTGGCGAAAGACGAGGGAAAAACAGAAATCTGTTAAAAATAAGTTGACTGGCCCCAAGCGCCCAGACTACAACAGCAGCAAAGAGCACATCTTTTGAATGTCTGCGCCCACACACTCCAAAAACTTTACTATTCTCGCTCGCTACGTTGGGAATGTATGAATATAACAAGGTTTGAGCGGGCTCAGTACATAACGCCAGTTCAGAGAACCTAAAGCTTTCAGACGCGTGTGTTAAAATTTCTATACGACCCTTTACCAGCACCAAAGAAGACGCTCTTTTCGTCTTTGTGCCTTCCACATACTCTCAAGAAAGTTTTTAAACAAACGCGATAGAAAGAAAAACGTTCACTGACGCTAAATTTTTAAAACAAAGTTTTCACAATCAAAAGCTTTAAAACTTTTTTATGCTCCGGAAAAAAAAGTTCTGTCGTGAGCGACGTCAGAAGCTTGATTCATACTAAAATTTCTCGGAAAAAAAAAAACGAAAAGAAAAAAAACGCAAGAACAAAAAGTGAGAGGCAACATATGTTGTGTTGCCTTTCACTTTTCGTTACTGTGTTCTCGGCGTAAAACCAGCCCAACTTGAAATCTTCATAGCTCCCGATCTGCTTCAAAATATGCTAATCACACCAACAAACATCGGCGAAAGAGTAACTAAAATATTGGGCTAGAATAAATTGTTTTCGCTAACGTATTGGTTTTACAAGTTTGGTCCTCAACGCGGTTTTCAAAATGAAAGTCTCTACTGGCAACAATGAAAGAGTGACGTCGGGGGACGTCAGGGGTTCATTCTTTGGACTGTAGACTTTGTTCCCAACTGTTCACAAGCAGTTTCATGGTGTCAAATGAATGCTTTGGAAGCTCGCTCCACCACCCGCGCAGCAGCATGAAACAATAGCTCGGCACAGTTCATTTTTAGACTTCCCGCTCGGCCTCCAAGCCTGCCTTCTGTTGACGTCAAGGCAGTGAAAAGCGCGGGTATATTTGAATGTTGACTTTGGCATTATTTTCACTTGCCGATTTCAAAATAACATTTTCTGAATTTAGTGATATTAAATAGCACACCGGAAAGGGTAAAGGTAGCTCAAAAAATTACCGGAGTACCTTTTTAAGTCACAAGCTTGCCTTTGAAAAGGTATTCACTGCATGAGCCCAACAATGGTAATGATATATGAGCACGCTCGTGCTGTTCCGCATTTTAAGCGCCAATCAAAAATGTGCAGTCGGTACTTCTTTTCAATTGCCACAAAAAGTAGACTGGGCACGCTCGAAAACCGTGTGATCTAAGTTGCGCGTAAGCTGAAATGCGTTTCCCGAAACTATTATGTTCGGTGTACGCACCTCCTGCGCAGGACAGCTAAACTGCTGTGGCTTAGGTTATGAGGAGATCAAAATTACACCGTATATAGAACACCACAATGAGCCCCGTCCTCTGCAACAAAATACGCTGTAGTTTGCTATACTTCGTTTCAGCTTAGGTCCGAGCGCGGCCGATGTTATGAGCCGAAGGGCCAATCAAACAGCGAAAGAGGCACAATGTCATCGCGTGCTCTCTGCAGTTTATATGACCAGCCGGTATTCGCCGTCTCTCTGTGCACTGCTCCTCCGTCGGCTAGTCAAGCGCAGAGAGCACGCCATGACGTTGTGCCTCTTTCGCTGTTTAATTGGCCCTTCGGCTCATAAGATCGGCCGCGCTCGGACCGAAGCTGAAACGAAGTATAGATAAGAAGCTATCTGGATTACTCGTAATTGTTTCACTGTTACTCTTTGACAGTACAACTCGAACAAAATCGGTTCGCGAAAGTAAAAAATAATTGAGACAACATATTTGCTCCCGTTTGGACTTGGCGTTACGAATTTTGCAGGTGTGGTTACCCTTTGAATTAGATGTATTATTTTTAGGGCTGGGTAATTGATCGATTAACCTATCGATTAATGAATTAATGCTTCAATCGCGATTAATTTTTTTAACCGGTTAGTCGGTTCAATTTTGGCAAACAAAATAAATTCAACGCTTTGACCAGGCAGACATAGACAAGTACACCTGTATGAAGGAAATTTTTAGGCGAAATGTAGGTTTAAACTAAACTGTAGGGGCGGTATTCGTAGTTCCATATAAGGGTAAAAAAGGTTACACGGTGTCCCAGGCACTTCTAACGCCGGCAAGTGTCCGTTTTGCGCATCAGAGACTATAGTGTGAACAATCAAAGGAGTTCGCTATATTGCCGGGGAATACCTACGAACCTTCTTGCCTCTGCGGATGATGTAATCAGTTGTGAGTGTGTGCGCATTTGGACTGTTCCCAACTACACATCAAGGCTGATTTAAAATCGGGATTTGTATATTGTGCTTTTTTATAACAGGGAAGGCAAAATATGTAATTTGACTTTATTAAACTATTATGCATGGTAATAAAAAAAACGATTAATCGATTAATTAATCGATTAAAGGGTGGTGGTTGATCGGGTTTAATTTTTTAATCGACGCCCAGCCCTTTTTTCCGTTTCTGTACTATCATGGATTGGACATTGACCTAGAGAGTTGTGAGAACCACCTTCGTTATTGGCAAGACGATGACTGCTTCCCTATGGCCAGAGCAAAGTGTGTATTCTCTGATGGTTTTGTGACACAGGCCAAAACGGATGGATGGGAGAAGCAGAGTTCTATAAACCCTTCAAGAGCAATATCTCTCTCACATTTACGAACCCCCCCCCCCCCCCTTCCGGTCAAAAAGGACGCGGGGGGCACTGAAAAAGACACTGTACGTACCAGAGCGTTCAACCCCAGAACAAACGACGTATCGCTCACCCGTTGATGACGGCGAGCTTTCGTTCGAGAGGAAATCATCCCAGCTACGCAGCAGCGAACGCAGACATGAAAACGGAAAATATTTGAAATGTTATCTGGCTATTGTCGCGTCACTCGTCACTAAATGCATTCCCCAACGTCACGTGACAAACGGAGCCGATCTCAGCAGAGAAAAACTGGACAAGATTTGTGTTACTTAATCACAGATTATCCGCGGCGTGCGAGCTCTGAATTTCAAGGAGGGTGTCTGAGCTTCGTTCCTCAGGCGATAAAAAAGAATCGACTATTTTCCCCCTTTTTTTTTTTCTATTATCTTCTAACATTGACTCTGCCGCAGGGGAGTATCGCGACACTCATGGCCGATATAATTGAAGTTTTGCAGCAACGTTCACGCAGTCCAAACTGATTCTCCGAGACTGCGCGCCTACTTGGTTTATGGTCTGATTTGCACGCGCTGTCGCGCAAAGGAGAGATAAGATAATACCATTCTTGTCCGTTCCCCCTTTCTATGTATCCTCCTCATTTTTAAGCAGATTTCATCTTCATGTTTATGCAGTGTAAGGTCGGTCTGCCTTTGAGATGCGGCGACATGGGTTTACTCTGTAGATGAGAAACTTAGCCGGTTGAGTACGACAGCAGTCATACACGACTGCAGGCCCGTACGCGGTGCTCAGCCCAGTGCGAAACGGGCAGGGGTGGGAAATGAACCCAGAAAGATAAGATAAAGCCACGCACTCCCGCCAGTATGCGGAGAACGCAAGTTCGTCTGCTTCTTTTCCAGGGGAGTTGTCGTGACGTCAGAACGCCGAGCTCTGATTGGCTCCGATTAGAAGGATAGTCGGTAGACCTCAAGGCAGCTAGCATTGAGGTCTACCCACTATCCTTCCAATCGGAGCCAATCAGAACTGCGCGTCCTGACGTCACTGCAAAGTATGTGCAAGAAGCAGACGAACTTGCGCTCCGCATAGCTTTCACAGCGTTTCACACAAATTATACAAAACAAAACAAAAAAACAAAAAAACATCCACTTCATAAAGTCTGGTCGCGAGGAGTAGCGCCAATCACAGGCCAGACGTTTCAGTGACAGGACCCAAAGAACACAGGTTTAAGCCCCGTGCATACAGCGCACGTAATATTTACAAGGTTTTCTGAGAATATTCACGTGCACGAAAGCTTCATAAGAAAGAGTTCTCACTTTACGCTGCTGTCTAAATAATGGCACAATAATGCCGCCATAACCTCCATTATCGGTCGAAGATGAATCCATAAAAATTCAAAACAGTAATTTAGGTTTCTCTATAATCGCGTATCTAAACGACGTGTCTTTTTTTTTTTTTTTTGTCTTTCCAATAATATTTGAGAGGATACTAACTTGGTCATTTCAGGTGTTTTGGATTTTTAGAGTATTCTATATAATTTTGAATTTTCTTAGATCTCTATACCACGTTTACTACACATTCCCATATCAGGTTGCCTTTTCGCGTAGTTGAATAACGTTACTTGTCGCAGTCCAACTGAACTGTTTCGGTAGGCGATGTCATATTTGACAGTCTTGTGACAGTACACCGCAATTAAACTCTGTCCTTTTTTTTTATGCCATCATTTTTCTGCTGTTCTTGGTTTTGAGGATTTGTTATGCGATTTGAAATGTTCTCACTTCTCCAACTACATTTGTACTCCGGTCCGCGGTAGATTTCCTTCCGCGGTAGACGATGTCCTGTGACGATCTTGCAATAGTGTTGTGATAGTGATGTGGTAGCCTCGTGATAGTGTCGTAACCGTCTTGTGACATGACGCAGCTGTCTGGCTCCAGACTCCAGTCACAGATTGTGGAAGTGGTGGCGGATGTCGCGCGTCAAGCTTTCGATAAAGATATTTTTGCAGGATACAAGCTTGGCCTCAGAGATACTGTCTTCGACGACCTATTGTTCAAGTTGCTGCTAGAAGAGTGTGGATTCTGTTCTGCCATCGCTCTAGGATTTCGTAACGTTTAGTTTACTTTAAGCTTTGCGTTATCAGCAGCTAAAGAGACTCACCGAACTTCTCTAATTTCATGGGATTTTCATAGATCGTGAAAAATAAAATCTTCTTTTATTGGTGATTTTTTCTTCTTTTTTGTGCGCTCGTGAATATAACACAATTATAGAACCAAGCAATATTGCGTGCTGCTTTATTTAGTTTTCTGATATTTTATATTGTCACACACCAGTATGGCGGTTAGAACATAATACTTCGTGTTAATTTATTTATTTTAATGAGCGATGCTGCGGACATCGGCAGACAGTCATAGTAGGAACGACACGGGTTTTGAACATCATAATCACCATTTAATTTTCTTGTAAGGTACGTGTGTGTGAGATGTGGGAAAGAAGAAAGGGGGGGGGGGGGGCGGTAGAGACTGCCCAAAGAAATGCGATCGGATTTTAAAGCTGGGCGAAATAGGTCCTGTTTTCGCAAACCAAGCGTACCTTTCGAAAGCTCTGGAACAATTCTTTCGTAGGACGTGCGGAGCGAGGACACGAAACAATGAAAAGTTACAAAAATAAATAAATAAAACAACGACAAAAAGGCTTATATACTCAGTTCATTTTTGTTTCGTTTTTTTTTTATGTTATGCATTGCATTTGAAGTTCGTATTCGTACAAGCCTTGGCCGAAACATACAATGAAGCGGAACATCCGTTTGAGCCCGCTCACCAGAATTGCACCTGTCCTGTCAGGCAGACACAAAACTAAAAGAAACCACGCTTAAAAAAAAATAAAAAAATAAACTTAGATATACACAATATGTGCGATTGTCGGTTCTCCGGGGTTTGGGCTCCAGCATGCCCCAGCTGGTTGTTTCCTGCCTCGCGCCTTCACAGTGACGCTTTGAAACCACCAGGGTTTTAGCCCACTCAATCGTATTTCATAATTTCGCAGCGCATTTTCTTTGACAAATGTTTTTATAAGAGAAAAAGAAAAAAGAGAAGTGGGTGGCCAATTCGCTTGTAGTGATAAACGTCACCCATGTACTATCGTAATATTCTTAAATGTGACTTAGATGTGCAAGGCAGTTTGCTCACGTGCACTGATGTGATCTCTGCTGCGAAGTGTACTTTGAAGACCCCAGTGTGGACAGTTGGCGGTCACACTGCTTACTTGTTTGTTTGTTTTTGTGCTTTTTGTTTCGGTGTTAGGACGTTTTTTTGTGTTTTTTTTCTTTCTAAGAAGACCGAGCAACGTAATTTGGTTACTGTTTGACCGAGTGACATACAACGGCAATCGGTTACGTCGGAACGTGCAGAGAATGCCAATTTTGTATTCAACTCGTGTTGTGTTTGGAACACGACGTGAAAGCGCCAAAAGAGCAAAGGTGGAGACACGTGCGCATAATTGGAAAGAGCTCGTGTATCCGCGCTCAATTAACTTAATTCGTTAACGCCATCCCACGGATCCCAATACCTTCCTCTCGTTAGCCTGAAATCACGTAAAGTCAACGAGGTTCTTTCCGCCGACCTTCAACCCTCTGATCTGCTTTCTTTCACCCTATTTGTCTTTTCTGTCAGTCCGTTTTTACCGGTTATACTTTTGGATGTCACGACTCGATTTACACGGGACTAATAATCTAAGGAAACGCGTTCGTTTTTCCGAAATTGTAACGAGTAACTATTAGAGCGAGTAACGAAAAAACAGTATACTTAGTAGCTTTCTTTACTAACGTGTACATGTATGCTGCGAAATCAAAATTATGCTACGTTAAGAAAGCCACCCCGCAATGTGTTTTAGCAGCCGCACGAACGTATGTAAAGGGAGGCACGCAACGATATATAATCGGTTCGAATTTCATCAACTGCACATGTCACGTAGCGGCGCGCGAAGGATAATAGCTCAACAAGTGCCAGAAACATGATGTCTGCCGTGAAATTTGGAAACTAGGAGCGGACCATTTGTTTTGCACCTTCAGAAAGCGTTCTGACTTTATGGGGTTCTTCGACCGTTGTTGTGATACGCGGTTCCGTGAGTTCTTTGCGGCCGAATGTCGTCTACAAATTTGACTGGCGTTTTTAGCCTGTTATATATAGTGCTGCGGCAGAACTTACCAGCTTCTAAAACTGCAGTCACCTTGCTAACACGTTATACAAAGGACGGTCTATGGTAAATGGCTGAGACGTGTTTCTTACTTGAACGATTGAACTTGTAATATTGGCCTCATGAAAACCGTCTACAGACGTCTGTAGACGGTTTTCATGAGGCCAATGTTACAAGAACATGTTCGAAGCATATAAATATATGGAGCAGACATGATTGTCTAGATTCTCGGGGAGTGTCCGCAGTCACGCCCCGAGCATCTATCCTGTCATCGTGCTTGCCGAGGAAACCCCGTGTGTTTTGTACCATGTCTACGAGCAGTGTGAATATGCTGCTTTCGAGGCAAACAGAAGCGCAATCTGCTCCTCAGATAGCCGATGAACATCCACTCGTATAATGAGGCACTTCTGGAAGTCGTCGCGAATATTTGCGTTTGGTTTATTCCACCGATAGAGTAAGTTGTTTTTTTTTTTTTATGTATATAAATAGTGTTTGGTAATTCTTTTATGTTGAGGATTACGCTAAAAATAAAATAATACGTTTTAATATCCCGGTATAAGAAAATAACGGGGCAAATACAGTACGGCTAGTAGAGATTTGTCTCCCGTATTTCTATATACTTCATAACTGCAGCAGTAAATAAAACGTGTGCTTTTTATACGAAAACAAAAAATGGCGCTCATATATCGTTGGTACGGAACAACTTTGTACAGCGGTGGTCACGCGAAGACGCTGTACACAATGTTACAATAAAATAAGTAAATCACAAAAAAACAACGAATGTGTAGTTATTTGATTTGAAAACAGCTGCGTTCGTTTCTCTCATTGTATGATATCATCCGTGTGGCTGAAGGAATACCAATGTCGCACACAAAGGTACGTGAGTGTGAGGCATGCAGTGCGGCACGTGCACTTTTGCGATGTGAGAGAAGAGTTGTTTATTTACAGGCACGAGGCGGTCAACGCTACACCTGCACTCAGAGCTGATTTGCGTAGCGAACAGAAGAGTGCGATAATATTGACCGATTAGAATAGTTATCAGGTATTCACTTCATTGTTCATTACACGGCTGATCTAATTTATGCACCGCATTTTGTACCACCTAGCATTAATTTCTGCGCTCCATCCCACCGGTTTGAAAACAGAAGTTCGGTAGTTTATTTGAGAAATGTTAATCCACGTTTCTTTCTTGGGCTTTCAGCTTCAGCGCGAAAGTTAAACTTTCTACCAGCTGCAGGTTGTTAACGCAGTGTTTTTATGTAACATAATTTCGGGAAATATATCAAACATTATTTCCACATTTTACGCAGTTCCAGGAAAAGAAGAGTCGAGCACCTTCGTGTATGTTCTTCGACACGTTTTAGTTGTCCTCGTGATGTTTCACTTCCAGTCCCAGTGCTTCTTTTTGTAGTATATTTTTTTAAGGTTCCAACTTTTAACGTACCTGTTCGAAAATGCTTCTTTTTTTTTTCTTGTTTGTTTGTTGTTTCCTGGTAATTAGTTAATAATCTGAGGCCTCAAGTCTTGTTCTCTGCGCAAATAAATGTATTCTATATGCTGTGAAGTCTTCGACCGTTTTGTTGTATAGGGTAAAACAAACCTGTTACTCGGCTGTTCAGTCAGGGAGTTTAAAACCGTTCTCATATGTCTAGAGGCAAAGCTTAAAGCTCATAAGAAAGAAAATACGTAAAATAAGAAAAAGAAAACGAACAGGTTGAGCGACCCTTTCGTTTTCCGCGTGTCAGAAGTAAAAAAACGGGTGAAAAAAACTTTGCTTAGGTTTTGCATATTAAACGATTCTAAAAAGCAGTTTGGGCTATGTTATCGATAAGATACTACTCATAATGGTATTTCATTAGATTCCAATAAAAAAAAACTCTTTCTGCTTTTCTAAAAAAAAAAAAGGTGTAAACGCGCAGGCGAACTCGTGGAAGTTAATATTCTCGATCTTTCGGATGGACCTATTGCATGCTCTTCGGAGGCGCATTATGGATTTTCGTTATTCAAGTGTTTTTTTTTTTGTTTTTTTTTGTATTCGATGGGAGGTGTTTTTTTTCTGTTTTTTTTTTTCTGATTGTTGAGTTTTATGCTAGGAGCGTGGAATTTCTAAAGGCATAACTGCTCTTAGAATTCCTTCTTTGAAAATGTGCAACACAAACTCGCCGTCTGTCACTGACGCCGAGTTTGTGTAATAACATAAGGAGTGGGTAAAACGAATGAAGTACATGAGTTTGAGGAGCTCCTCTTTTTGTGTTGCTTCCTCCGACTTAAGATTCTTAAATATTTTTTTTTACCCTAGCCAGGGATATTTTAACGACATGATCTTATATTTTGTCGGACCCCCTTTATCACGGGTCCCTTAGTTTTTTTTTTTTTTTTAGGTTTGTTTATCAAATAGATAAAAGAACCCAAATGTCGTACTAGTAGAAAACGTCGAAAAAAATTACCTACAGCTACATACACTACATACACGGCGCTGATAAGACCGTTCTCTATTACAGACAAACTTTGCGATTTGAGAAAGAGCACGACAACACCAACATAAAAAAACGGCGTTCTCGCGGGGTCACATAACCGCTTCCACTTTTAAATCCAGACTTTATTTTACGTCTCGCCCCGGCTGAGCGCGACAGTAGACTGCAATGATTCGCTTTCTGAGCAGCTTGCAAAAACTTATACTGACATGTTTTGTTTGTTTTTTTTTGTTTTTAATGAACAAATTTTTAAACTGTTTACATGATACAAAAGACACGTACTGTGTTCGCTGCAGAAACGGTGACATAATTATCTGCGGCAGGTCCAAAGCATATTGGGGAAAATATCTGCTTCATGTATGCTTAAAATCGAAAGAATAAAACACAGAGGACAAGCACATGACAACCACGGTCTTTCATTTAGCAACCACGTTTATTTGTCATGTATGCTTCAACCCAGGCACGTAGCCAGAAAGGGGGTGGGGGGGGTCCCATCTTCTCCTTCCCGAAATCTTCGATTTTGCTGGGACCTCCTTTCTTCCCTCCCTCTCATACAACCTTTTGTCATGGGTGCCCCCCCCCCCCCCCCCCCCCCCCCCCCCGAAACAAAATCCTGGCTACGTGCCTGCTTCAACCGTGTCTGCACATAATGTTTGCACGATCGATGTGAAAGGAGTGCCACACAAGGAAGACCTCAGGTAGCGTATGCAGACTGTCTTTTGTAAGATGGGGGATTGGGCATTCGTAGCGTGAACGCGGCTTCAGAGTATAGTATACGATATTTTAGCTAATTGCCAGCCGTCGCTCTGATGCTCGAGGTACTATTATTTCAAGTTGTGGTCACGCACACACCAACAGGCAGCGGCTCCCGAGAGAGCATTTTTCCGCTCGACTCGAACGGCTCCTGAGATCTTCGGGTTACGTTACCCGTCTCAGGTGCCGCATCGTCGGCGGAACTTGCCGCACGCTTACACCTATAAAAGAATACGGCGCAAGACCACCAGGGCGGCGCAACGGAGACGACACGGCGAGACTGCACATGGAGACTGTCACAGCAGAATGGCAGCAGGCTACAAAGACAACTCCTCGTCGTCGGCCATATCTTAACCAAAAAAAAGGTCAGTGTTCCTTACCAACCGTTCCAGACCAGTTTAACTTCGAGACTCGAACAACACCCCAAGACGCATCAAAGTCATTCGTAAATACCGACCTCTACTGCTTTTCTTCGTTGTTCGGACTTAAGCCGACACTATAATATGCGCATGCATGCATTTTTTTTTTTTTTTTTTTTTTTGACTACGCCACTGTTTCTGACGTCAACGCAACCCCTGAACCGTGCGAAACAAGAAACACGCAGTGACCCACCACCGGGCAACGGAAGACCGACACCGCGAGCAGCAACGACGAACTGACAAAGAGACCTGCCGCGCTTCCAGCGGGCGTATCGGCACGATTCTAACTTTGGGGTCGCGCAGTAAAGCGCTCGTGAGCGCGGTCAGGCTCACTTCCGCACTGGAGCGTGCGGGGTCCCGCTTCGCCCATCGATCGCCGCCGACTCGCCAAGAGCCAGACGCCGCCGCGGCTGACTCGGCAACGCCCTCTCATTTATCGCCATTATCTTCCTATTTCCTCCTTACCTTCTTTGTTTATATGTATATATTTTTTTGTCTTAATATCTTTCCGCCCTCTTCCCGTTCCGCTTTGCCGCTCTTTTACCTGGACGAAGATGAGACGTGAGCAGACGTCATGGAGTCCACCCCGCGCCCGCGTCACCGCGACGATCTCTATGGAAATCGCGTGCCCCGAAAAACACCGTAAGCGCCTTCCATTGCCCGATAGCGTTTAGGAATACGAACCGAGGAGCACTCCACCTGCTCAGGTTGGTTTACCGTTCGCGGTTGTTGGAGATAAGGAAAACGGCCGCTCGTGAGATCGCACGCATTCATTAAGATGCTGAGGAGCACGAACGTCGAGAGGCTGGTTGAACGTTACTTAGGAGGACATTCGGAAGCCTTCAATTTCATCTTCGTCTATTTTATTCTAGCTCGTCGTCTTGAACATCTTCCTGCGGAATCCCGGCTATTTTTGTTCGTTTTGGCTATTTCAGGTAAATTATATAACGCTTAAGCAAAAACGCTTTCGATACCTTGGTCTGCTCTTTCTGTACTCGTTTTAGTGCGGATTTAGTGACCGGCCTCGCAAATAGCACTGCCGCACCGGATTCTTTCCTATCCGCTCACCGGGGCTCCAATACCGAGGACCTATCTCAAACGGCGTATTAAATAAATAAAACCGAAGCATGGTTCTTTATCTCTACTCGTCCACGGGTTGAGGTAGCTAAGACGTTAAAGAAAAGTTTCGGGACGATGCCCAAAGTCGCTCGTGTGTTTCCAAACTCAGATTTATCCGGGGATATCCCGATCCCGCTTCCTTCGAGCGACGTCGACATGCAAATTCCTTCTAAAGTGTTGCCAGCTAAGCACAAACGCGACAGCGAAACACATTAGCATTCTCGACCGATACCCCAGATAGGGGCTTTAAACGAACCCGTACGGAAACGCAAAAACTGAGTGAAACAAAACAAAAGGCCTCATCTGCCTATGCAAATTTTCTTTCTTGCTATTTTTTCTTCTAACGGCTGGCACTTATACTCGTTTTCAATTATGCGTTTTACCCATCGTACATTATGCTCCAAGGCGCCTTCCGAAGGACGGACTTCTGAGAACAAGGCGATCCGCTGGCTATCGAGTTAGCATACCGGAGCCTTGTGGGGACTGAGGTTAGCGGGTTAGACGCGCGCACGCGCGCCGCACCTGTGTGCGGCGCACCCACGCACTCACGCGAAGGCGTGTTGACGTCGAGACCCGAGCGCACGTCCATAAACTTGGCGCAGGCCGGACACGCCAAAAACACATCTGCGGTCTGTGGTAACGTCGCCCTACTGACCCAACGGACTGCTAACGCCCTATCGTGCCCGGGCTAAAAAGGGCAGCAGCAGCCGCTCTCGGAGAGCACCGAAGGAAACATAAAAACACCCGCCTCCGTGTCGCCCAGAGAGACCTCAATTCGAATTGTGGCTCTTAAGATTATTCGGACGTCTCTGATAAATTGGACGCTCACTGTGTGGCCTCCATGCTGTGAGCCAGCGCCACCCGTAGAATTTAATCGGTGAGCTGCGGGCCAGTAAAGAGCCCCCTTTAAAACAAAACCCCATCAAGCAACACTGGCGGTCGCCATTTCTTGGGCACGTAGCTCGCGACTGGACCCGACTCCTCGCCGAATGCTGATGCGGCGCTCGGGCCTGAAGCATGCCCAGAGTACGTGCCCCAGCAATGGCGAACTCGGGTTACTGGCGTAGCAGGCGCCAGGTCGCGCACCTTTGAAAAGCTGTCTATTGACGTACGTGGTTTTACTAAACCACTCTTTTCGTAAACAAAAAAAAAAAAAAAAAACTCTGGCATGTTTTAGTAAAAACCGACATTTGCATGACCAGGAGGGTCAGCCTATCAAAACAGGCTATGTTAGCCACCTATTCTTTCTTATTTTTATTTTTATTTTTATACAATTACCTCTTTCAAAACTCTCACAGGAGTGTAAATATACACAAAAAAAAAAACACCGCACTGCGCACCCCCCCCCCCCTCAAAAAGTTTTTTTTTTTCTTATGCCATGTTGAGTTGCCCGGAAAGCGACCATATATGTCATTTAACTGGTATATAAACTGGCTGCAGAAAAACCTACAGTAATTGTCATGAACTTTCGAAATAAACAATATTTCCTTTGCCAGTTGACATTCGTGATGTTTCTTATTTCCCCTAAAGCAGTGTTCTTCTACACCAAACGTGCTACGCCTACTGATAAGGCTGCTTTAGTGTGTAATTGGGTTTCTTTGAGCATTCGGTCATTAATACAGCAGACAGAAATTAGCATCGTGATCAGATAAAGTCACTATTAAATTGATTGATGTTACAAAAGAGTAATCGTCGTGCATTGGCCTCGTTTGACACGAGCAGAATGATTCTACGCATAATTCTGAGCTGTACAATTTCAGAAAACAAACGTAGTTCAGCCATCTATACTTGGAAGTCAGACGCTGCCTTTTTCTAGAGGAAAGCACCAATCAGAAAGAAACGCTACACGTAGATATAATAAGTTCTTCCTCAAATGTGCTCCAAGTAAAGTCTTACTATTTACAACTACACTCGAAGTATATACTACTTTATGTTAGAGTTGCGTGCTCCACGCTGCGCATGCGTATCCTGGCCATGCCCCAATCCAAAAGCACAGTTTTGGGGTGAACTTCGGAGTCTGGTCCGGAAAACGCCCTCCAAAAAGGGATCGACAACCAGTTCGCGCTTTCCACTTTTCCTCTGCTTCCTCTATCCTGTCCACCGTTGCCTGTTTCCTCCTCCCCCATGGTGAGGAGGATGTTCTGCCTAGCAGAATATCGAGTCTAGTAGTCGGCCTTTAAAGAGGGGCGACGCACAGGGCTTGCGTTCGCTCGTATACGCACTATTCTGAAACTCGTGAATAAAGGCTTCCAAGCGCCTCTATAGTCAAGCGCAATTTAACAAACGCAGGGACGTGGCGAGCCACGTGCATCTAATTATTGTTTCGCAGCCATTGAGATTGCGACTTTAGCTCACGAGAACGCGCCCAAGAACGAATCACAAAGAAGGAAGCATGAACTAACATCATAAGCCCCGCCCCTGCGTTTCTTTTAATGTCGATGACTCTATATAGAGGAAAGTACTCGACGCGGTGCGCCGCTTGGCGAGGCTTCGTGTATCCGCCCCCTTTTTAGTTTTACTATTATTGTTCGTTCGTCGTTTCGCCTAAACCCGAGCACATGCTTCGCGCAGGCAGCCTTCCGTCCTCGACGTTTGTTTTGTCAGGCTGCGAGAGGCCAGGTCCTTACACTGTTTTCGAGGAACGCTACGAAAGGAATTTGTTGTACTAATAATGAAGGAAAAAAAAAAAGAGTGCGAACAATCGAAGGGCCCACCATGCGAGCGCAGCTGCCTCCTATCACACGTCACGGATGACACCAACTGAAGAGTGCTTGCTGCCTGTGGCACACCACCTGTGAAACTGGAACACGCTGCGCACAACTCCGTGGCTGAACGTTTATTTTTTATTTTATTTTTTAAGCCACGTCGCGTGTCAGAAAGTACGCCCAGAAAGAGGGACAGGAAGAAAAAAATGCGTATAAAAAAATCACGTATGCACCGCGTTTGCGCGAACAATGACCCGCACTGTATTATAACAAAGCCCGCCCCTTCAGCCTGCAAATGCAGCATACGGAGTGGCTAATGATAGCAAAAGGGTACAATCTACAGAAGGCCCAACATGAGGTGCGAGTTCCAGGAAACGTATTCCACGAAAATGTAGATTTGGGCTGGATTCTATATACAACGAAACAAACTGCGCACTGTTACAATGCATACAGCAACGTTCTTCCGTAAAAAAAAAAAAAAAAAAAAAAAAAAAAAAAAAACGAATAAAAATTTTTTTGTTTATAGTTCTTTTCGGCGGGTTGAGAACGAAGAATTAAAACTCAAAGATAGGAAGATAAAAACACGAGGGCGGGGACATCGGCACTTTTCTATTGTGGGAAGAGTACTGATATTTTGTTCTCATCCTTAATCTTTTTTTATTCTTATTTTTAAAGCTGTTAATTGATATGGGAACCCAGTGCACGGACCTTGTTTGCTCGTGTTGGTCTTGGTCACACCGTAGCAAGGACACGGGAGAGAGCGTCAGAAACGGATCGTAGCCATTGTTGTGACGTTAGAGCGCGCGCGATTATTGGCTTTGCGCCGCGCATAGTGTGTGTGTGTGTGTGTGTGTGTGTGTGTGCGAAAGGGGGGGGGGGGGGGGGGGGGGGGGGGCTAAGTGGTGCGCTGACACTTTTCTCTCTCCCACTCCTCCGCCGCGTAGGAACGGGGATTGCCCGTAGTAGTGCAGGAATAGACCGATTTCACGAGGGTGCCGCCATTTTGAAGTATCGTTACCTCCAGTATGGGCGAAAAGATTGTTTTGCCGTTGCCACGCCAATAGGATACATCTAGGATATAAGCGTAACCGTCACCCATTCTCGTGTTCTCTCCCCTCTATCACTTTACTATTTGCCGGTTTAAATGTTATATAACATTTAAACCAAAGGGCGCCCTATGGTTTGAAGACCGGCGGCTTCGCTGCGTTTCCATAGGGGTTAACCCTTTTTCTTTTTTTACTTTTTCCTCAGGTAAGTTCGCTCTTTGCAAATTTTATAGAAAAAATGCACCACCTGGGGCCAACGCTATACAAAATCGGAACGGGATAGGTTAAGAAACCGATTTCTGCGGTCGATTTAAAGAGAATGGCCGCTATTTGGGGCACGCGGTAGTTCATAATTCGGTGATTCTAATTCAATAATGTAATACTGTCCATTATTGGATACAATATCCGAATTATGAACTATGAACGACCCGTTTTCAAACCGACAGAAATATTTGTGGTTTGGAAATCTGAGGGAATCGGAAAAGTAACAGTTACTTTTTCAAGTAACAGTCAATTACTTTTCAACTCAAGTATAGTCAAGTTTTTGATTGAATACCATTTTAGCTAAAAGTAATTGTAATTGTAGTCGATGACTTTTTTTTTCTTTCGAATAACGTGAACAAGACGGGGTATATGTCATAGCTCTGTTATTTGTTCACGGAAGTTCGCCTTATAAAGATTATTTCCGGTTTATTACAACATTCTTTCTCAATCGTAAGGAAGGCGTGGTTTACAGTCAGAAACGTCATCCATGTGTCGTCGCCACTATCCGGCAAAAATGGCGGTCTTAGACAGGTCGTGCACGTGCCACGTGCCAGCCTAATGCACAACGGTCGGGTTTCACTTTTAGCAGGTAAGCATTGCTCGAAATGGCTTACCCCGATTTTAGAGCGCAGCTCTCAGGCACCCGTTTCAGGCTTGAGCGGCGTCAGCGTCGGCGTCGCCGTCGGCGTAACCACGCGTTGCATTTTGGGACGTTTCCCATAATGACGTCACAAGTGACGTTACGTGTGACGTCACGAGGGTCATGAGATATGAGGAGGAGTATGCTGTGGCAGTACGCAATGCGAAGCGATCATGCTTGCATTGCGTAATGCCACAGAGCAGACTTAATTTTGGGGTCTAAACCACTGATCTGGATGACGTACACGTCGAGCGCGTGGGACTGAAGTCACCGAAAGTAAGCGGCTTGTCCCGGAGGTGAGCGCTCGGCAGGCTTTGTAACCCTTCCGTGTGCTGGTTCGAAAAGCGTCGAGGGCGCTGGATCTTCGCTTCTCTTTCTCAAGAGAGCCTGCTTGTTGCGTAGTAAGAGCGCATGCAGGCCCGAGAAGTATCATGGGAAGCCATTCAATGTAAACATTTTGAGATTCTGGTGTGCATATGTCCCAAGTTCAAATGCCTCATTTTCGGGATTTACTTCAGAGCATGATTATTAAAACTCACTCAAACACACAAAAAACCATGGACCAAAGCATCAACTGAATCCACTAGGAAGCCCAGCAGACGCCCGGTTTCCGGGCCAAGCATCAAACTTCGGATGGCTTCACTTCCGTCCTGCTCGGAGAGTAATTATGCGCCATCCAGCCCCCTATAATAGAGACCAGTGGTCTAAACAGATGATGTTCCGCCTCATCATTCGCTCAGCTGATCGTAGATCGCAGAGATCGGCACTTCGAGTGTTTTGCGGGAAAGTAGACTCGTAGGCATTTCTTAGAGGATATTTTTTTTTTTATGTTTCGCATTGGCATATAACGTCTCAAAATTTAACTAATTGATAACTCTATGACACCTACCGTAATTATTTCAAAGGCGATTTACAATTTGTATAATACTTAAAAACTATATTTCTAAAAAAAAAAAAGCTGGTAAATTGAAGTAATCTATAAATCATTTGTAATAACATGTAACAAACATACAGAAAACTGTATGCATTAAAAGGAAATGCGAGATATAGTTGTAATATGTAACATTTGTATCTCAAAGCTTGATCGTTTACGATAACCGATGTGAAAGTAGACGGGAGAGCCCAGATTGTCGGAAGAAATAAGGGATTTACGGGCTTATACCCCAACCTTGTTTCGCGGTCCAAGGTCCGGTGGAGTGCTCTCCCTGGCCCAAATCCCCACGAGGGGATTACTGGATCAGAATCAGGAGCGTGAGAACTCATATCAAAGGTCATTGGGTCTCGGGAATTTATGCCTTCGCGTCCACTCTAATTAACCCTGCGCATCAAAGCTCGACTCCAGCATGTTCTAGACCCGAGGTAGATGGAGCTGCAGCCGCTAACAGTAGAGGGCGCTTTTAACCCCATGTTTCTGGTGCCAGCTTCCCCAAGTTACTGACAGAACCGTGCGGTATTTTCATCGCGTCATTGAACGGTTATCCCAGATCTGTTACGCCTGAGCTTAAGACCATATTTAATCCCGGGAATGAAAGAAATCAGGTCCCCGAAATTCGCCCGGACCGATTGTAAACTAGGGCAAACACACTCCCGGGCCCATGCCGGAGACGTATTGTAGTCCAAACGGGCTTGAGATCTGAACTTTAACCTCAACCCCCTGCAGTGATGCTATTCTGTTCTGAAATAAACGGAATTAAATACCTGTCTTTAAAAGCACTAAGCTGTAAATGTAAAGAAACGAGAGAGTTTACTCTCGTACCTCCGCTTCAAATACATGGAGTAATTTTTTAGCAACACGTTTCTATCCAAGTTTACTTCTCATCCATAAAAAAAATGACCCCTATTTTTTTTCTTGCATATATATGTCATTTTTGTATATTGAAACTGTCCACATGCTGCTTTCAGTGTTTACACATATCGTGACCCAAAGCGCGAAATCTTAAACGCTTCTTGCTTGACTCCAGCAAAATCCTCTAGTAAAACTCAGGGAAACTCTGATGAGGTTTTCGAAAACGTTTATCGCGTAAAATCCGGGGTTCTCGGCATATACAAATAGAGATTTAGCTGTGGTTGAAGTGGATTCACTGCCGTGCGGCCTTCAAATTAGCACACATTGAGTACTACGTCACCATGTGCTGTGTCCCGCACCAAACCTCACGGATTGCGTGTCAACGAATTTTGAATGTATTTTTTTCTTGTTACCATTCTCTGCAAAATATCTAAACAGGCGACATGTTCAGAGGGCTGCTGCTGGAAGCGTGGTCACAGTGGCGATACATAACTTCCCATACTTTGTATCTCCGGCGTTGAATTAGTTATCAGCCGAATAACCGAATACAAAAGGTCACGCTTCCAAGCAGCTAGAGCTAACCATGCCGTGACATATTTTGATTGTACTTGAAATCTTGAATACGCCGTAATCCATGTGGTCTCACAAACGCTTAGAAGCTCACAAATGTTCGGTGCAAACCAAACTTTTATGGAACACGCAGTGTGTTTTCTCGTGGTGGCGCTCTCCCAGAGGAAGTTGTACAACGGCTTCTTGACGTAGCACTTCGGATTATTTTGTTGAGTGCTACGTCACGAAACCGTTGCTTGGCCGCCGCCAGGATAGCAATCTCACGAGGAAAGGCAGAGTTAGAGTGTTCCGTATAAGTTCGGTGAGCGCAGTACACTGGGCGACACATGCGCGCAACGGCGTAAACGATTTTTTGCGTTCCTTTTTATTTTTACTTTTGGAGATTAGCCTCTTTAACGCTAAAGGTTATTCGCCGTATCGATGGCAGGATCTCAACTGTAAGGAACAAAAAACAAAAGTAACAAATGGCGATTGCCTGTCTAGCTTCCCCAATGGAATACCCACGTTAACGTCAAAAAAGTTGAAGGGCATTTCCTCGAGTGCGGCATCTATAGCGCTTGTAGCACATACTATAAAGGCTCACAGCGGCGCCCAGGATCGAGAAGCGACGTTTACATTCTAAGAGCCTGACAACCACTCCAGCAGCCTGTCAATCCTTTTCTTCTTCCCCGTATAGTTTCACGGCTCGAGTAAAATTAGTATAAACGCAAGGCGCACTTCGCACCTCGGCGCGCCCCGAACGAAACCATCTTCTTCCCCGTTCATCTTTAGTTTCCTCTCTTTTCCCATCTCCGAAATGATGTTTTTTTTTGTTTGTTTTGTTTTTTTCGCATTTGTTCGCGAGCCTCGACAACCTTTGGTGCCGGCATAATCTAGCCGCTTTCTTTCCTCGTCATCACCTGCCAGAGTGAATTTGTATTAAATCGCCGTTCATCCCCATTTCTATTTTTCTCTTCCCCGCGAGCAGCGCGGTGCTTGACGTCGTGTTAGTTCGTGGGTCGACCTCGTCGAGCAAACGTTTTCCTCGTCAATTTATTTTTTGCGGTCGCGCGCGCCTGCTCCATCCGATCATGGCTTGACGTTAACGGCTTTCTCGATCTGAGCTTCCAAGCCGGATCAAACGTTCAGCGAGCACGTGCGGTAGCCGTCTCTTGCAGCCCATGCAGCGAAGAGCCGACCAGTCAGTTGTGGCGGGTGACCTCTTTTTGCGCCGGAGAGCCGCGCATGCAAACTCCGGCTGCAGTGGAACCGCCGGTCGTCTGCATTACCCTTATTACCGTTTCCATCATCGTTGCCGGAGCCATCGTTATATGGGTATTGCGTGAGCGTGTGTACGTGTGCCTGGTTTTGTCCCGCTTTCAGTGATAGTTTGGACGGAACGCTTCCGACAAGCGGGGCTTCAATCGCATATCGCTTCGGAGGTTTCCTTCCACCAACCTGTCTTCATTCCGAAGAGTCTGTAAAATGCCACAATGCTCGCATCTCATTATGGCTCCTCAGCCAATTAGAGTGCGACATTGGTTGATAAGAACGTCCAAGGGCCAATCACGAAGAAACAAGTGTGAACATAATCAGCCGCACCCGGCGTTTGTTGAGCTCTCGGTGACGATGGTTCCTCGACAAGCACGCGGAAGATCAATTGCTACTTTTGCAGGGGTTCTGATGACATCAGAACTCACATCTCTGATTGGCTCTGAGTGAAGGATAATGAGTGTGAACCTCAAGGCAGCTTGCTTTGAGGTCTACCCACTATCCTTCAATCAGAACCAATCAGACCTCGGTGTTCTGACGTCGCCTCACATCTACCCCTCCAAAAGAAGCAGACGAACTGGCGCTCCGCATATACAACCTAACTGAGCCAATCAACTCTTATACGAAAAGGATTGGCTCTCCATTATAATCGTCTTCTGCGAGCTGCTGTATCCTTGTCACCTGAGAGGGTAGTTCCCAAACACAAACACCTTCTGGGCCACGGAACGTGGTCTGAACTTCTGAGCAGACGCAGTACCTCGATCTCTTCTGCGGGATATTACGCACCGCTCATGCGACCACAGCCCAATGACTCGACATTTCTTTCGCCGTGATAAACGCTAGAAAGGCGTATAAGAAGACGAAGGTTTTCGTCACTGGCACATGACACTCGACCGACTAAATTTATTCGTTTTTTCCGCCCAACGCGGTACTATCATCATCATGAACCTTTGCACACAAAAAGCAACAAAAAGTTCTTATTCGGGTTGCATGAATGGTAGAAGCTTTCGCGTTTTATCGCCAACATTACCTCTGAGGGGAGTTGCACCTTTCAACAATGCTATAACTTTTTTTTTTTTTTTTTTTTTTTTTTTTTTTTTTGAGTGCGATCCGGACATGGCAGTCTATATCGTCACGGCATCGGCGTTATAGGCGCTCGCGCCGTGCACAGAGTGAGGGACATATATGCGGCTGCCCCGTTCGGTTCGTTGAGCGTTCGTGTAATAGGCCTTCGTGCGTGTTCTATATCCAGCTGCGGCCGCGGCGTTCGAGTGCCGGAACGGAATAGCGGATAAAACAGAACGCGCGCGGCTGCGACGATCGTGACTGCTCGAGTCACGACACGAGCGAAGAGCTCGCCTCGCATCTACTGGTAACCTCAGGTTAAAGATGAAAAAAGCAAAATAAAAAACGACCTGCGTCAATATACCGGCAAATAAAAATAGGATAATAAAATAAGAGTGCGATTTTACGGTGTTATGCAAGAATTTACGATCCGTTGCGCACGTGTGTTTGTATATCTATCTACGTGGTGTGTATTTGTCGGTATTTTGGATCAAACTGCACGTACCGAAAGAAGGGTAATAAAACGCGGCGCCATTTTTTATTGTTCTATCGTTGTTATTCTATACGGCTAGAAACTGAGGGGGGGGGGGGGGGGGGAGGAAATGGGAGCTTGCGGGGTCGTCGGAACGCCGAGCTCTGGGAGGAATGATTAGTGGGTAGACGCAAAGCTAAGCTGCCTTTGTCTCTCTCAGAGTTCGAATGCGTACGAACGCCGAACCCTGGAGCCCGGTGTTCGGACTGCGCTTTCGAACTGAGTAGAGGCGAAGGCAGTTATAGCCTATACCAGAGATCGGTGTACCGACGACCCCGGGCGCGGCCAGTTTCTAGCCGCATAGGGACTTGTGTCTCTTCCGTCTGTCCTTCCTTTCCTCTCTTAATTTATCTTACCTCCCTTCCACGCGTAAAATAGTCGAGAAGCCTAAATGAACATAAGATATATTTTCTTCCTTTCTGTTTTTTATTCTTTATTATTATTATTATTATTATTCCTTTTTATGTGCGTTCACTATTTTTATACGGCTCTATAGGACGTCTATGAAAGCTTGCAGATGTTGAACGTGAAATAAAATAATAAAAAAAGTTATAGCACCGCGCATCTGCTGCAAGATGTATGGTGCGCTCTGCTTTATTTTTAAGGACCGTTATACGTACAAGATGAAGAAAACAAAGCGCCTGGCTTTGCGCTGCTGCACATATTCGCCTTTCTTTTCTTTTCTTTTTCTAATATTAAAGTCTACGTTTCCTCCTCGATTGCTGAGGTGCACGGTTGACGATCACGATTTTATTATCTGTTTATTCAAAATACCCCTAGAGACACTCTAAAGGAGGGTATTAGATATATGGGGAGGGGAGGGGGGTGGGAGTTCATAAAATAAAATAAATATATTGAACAACAAAAATGTAAACATGATACCAAAACCAAAGATACAAAAACATTATACGTAAGTGCTATAAACTAAGCGCACGGAGGGGGGCGGCGCGGAGAGGGAGATTAGAAACATATATTCCCATACCATGCAGGCTCTGTGAGAAGAGAGGACTGTTTGTTTTCGGCGTTTTCCGAAAATGCCGATAAATAAGACCCGGATCAAGTTGTCACCATTCGGGAGATACTATAAACCTCCCAAAAATGATTATTACACCTATTTTTCGGTTTTAAATAAGGAAGCGTGGATCGCCATTATTTGCTCTTCTTTCCGCCAAGCTTTCGAGGGGACCATAAAGATTATCTCAAGCAGAAATATTGCCGTAGATGCGACAATTAGCGCCCCATTGCACATACGGAGGATCCAGAGCAGGAAACACATTTTCACGTGGAAACTTCTTCGATAGCATACCACATGATAATCAGACTTGTTTCTATTTTATATTGATTAGTTCTGACATGCTCTGAAAATAAACGGACAAATTAGCCGCTTGTGTGAAAAGCACGAGCAATTCTCGAGTGGATACAGACAGTGTAAGTGGTTCTCCAATCAACTTCAAAGAGAACAAAGAATATCTTAACCTTCTGCATGACAGTAAAGACACGTCCATGCGGAGGGGAAAATGCGCACCGAAGCGTTCATCTTCTTAAAAAGAAAAAAAAAAAAAAAAAAAAAAACCACATACGTGTTGTTTATCAGTTCCAAGGGCGTGTCTGTCTCATTCGGTAGGAAAGAGAGCAAGGGCGTGCAAGGATCAACTTGACCGGTGTCACTGCAATCAGTGCCGCCGTGTTGCTGCAACCACCTGGATCGGAAGCGAAGCATGCGTCCTGGCCCAGTTGAGCGATTACACAAACCACTGGTTTACTCAGGCGTCAGATAAGTGCCGACAGCGTTCATGAGACAACCCGTGACCTTATAAAAAAAATCCAGACAGTCACACCGCCGTCACTAAAATTAAGAAGAAAAAAAACTGATGTTCGTTCGACCGTGTCACCTGACAAAATCGTACACACTTGACTCGTAAGAACAAGTTTTATATCTTTCTTGAATTTTTTATAGCGATATGTTTTGATGTTTTGACGGTTATCAGCAGCGAAGCCGGGATTTCGCTTGACAGTTGAGGGGGAAGGGGGGCGCCGCCAGATTGATCAGGTGCGATGTAACTTTGTTTTTTTACCGACAACCTGCATTCTTGATAACACGTACTATACGAAGTGTCGCGCAGCGCAGCGCCAGTTTTGTGTCTTTTAATTTCGTCGATAAAACATATTTTTTAATCCGCCCCCCAAAACACGATACGCGGAGGCTGCAGGGGTGGGCGACAGACATTCTCCTCCGGAAGGCAAGATGTCCTCGGGAATGCTTTGCTTTTTGTGACAACCCCCCCCCCCCCCCCCCCCCCCCCTTCGGGGTTTGAGGAGAAAAAAGAAGTAGATCAGAAAAGAAGCATGATAGAGAAAGAGAGAAAGAAAAGCGATAATAATGGTCTCCCGTCGTAATGGCTGTTTTTGCGCCCACTCGACATCGGCGCTGTGCAAGCAAAAGCTCCACCCTATATTCAAAGACGGCGAGAGCCACCATTTCGTCACGCGTGCACTGCCGCCCGTAATGCCAGCTATGCGCACTACAAAAAAAAGCATGCGCTGCTGCGAAGACAGGCGCAGTCGCACACGCTAACAACAACTATATATATATAAAAAAAGAAGGAAAGCAAACCCGAGAGAGGTGTTTCTGGACGCACAGTGAACACGATAAGGAGCCCTCTCCTCCTTTCGCAAAAGCGCACACGAGACGCACGACCCGAGCGACAGCGTCCGCAGCAGACCCCGTGCAAAGATTTGGGACCAAGGAAGGGCGACTGGTGAAGGGAGCCCGTCACAAAGGCAGCCACGTCCGGGGGAGTGCACCCGCGAGCGCTCCTCAAAGGCCGTCCGGTCTAGTCCGGTCGGAGCCGCACCCCCTCCTGCGAGAGCGCGTCCTTTGTGTCCACGCACTGCTTTCTGCGGCCCTCGCTCTTGTAATAGTAAGCCAAGCACCGAACCCAGTCATCACCAGCAGGAACCGCGTGCTTGCTTGGGTTGCTACGGACGTTTCAGTCGTCGGTATTTTTTTTATATATATAATTATTATTTTTTTTTAGTTACTGCTGGTCACGGCTGGACTATTCGTGCATGCAGCAGCAGCCATAGTTCTGCCGCCTTAATACGTGGGGCGTATACCACAATAGCGCCCCGAGATTTTCCTGCGGATGAACCTTGGCCAAGTGCGCGTTCCTGTAAAAGGAAAATACAAACTCTTATAGTCGCCGACACCTTAAGAGACGCTTAGCGTGGTTGATTAGCTTCACAATTCTTGCTTCTTAATTTGCCCTTCGGCGAACTTACTGGTTAACAGGTACCTCAACTCCGTTTGCTGCGGAACGATAATATATGGTGGCTGGGGCTCACCGTGCACTGAAACTGTGAGGTGCTATAGGGGTAAAATCATAACACCGAGTGACGAACATGCATTTTAATTTTGGAACCCAATTTTGTTTATTTGCTTTCGAGCATACGTTAATATATCAATTACGTATGAATGTTACTTCGAGTTAAGAGTCTAAGCAATCTTGTAAAATTTTCTCAGAGGCACGGACGCGAGCGCGTGGGCTTTACAGAAACGTACTTTCCTGGCTTGGGTGTTCGTGAAAGCACCTTATGTCCTCGCTTATTTTGCTAGCGCTGAGCGCAGCTTGTGAGATGATGTGCAGACGCCAGTTTCTGTTCACAAACAAGCGAAGGATTTGAGGCGTGAGCGTATAGACATGCGCGAAGTCAGCTTAACGAGAGATGAGTAAGGTCTTATACTTGGTTTCATCATAAGTCCTAGAGCCGTCAAGGACTATAGACACATACGCAACGAGCAAACATACTCTAAACGCATGCAGTGCTTGATTCGTTTATTTATTTATTTTGCATTTATTCGCAAAAGCAACATGAACGCCAAAGCATTATGGCAGGGACAGCAATGCGGAAAAACTCGTTTGTGAAGCGTGAACGGGGTAACGTATCAGTAAAAACTGTAAGACTGATGATAGTACAGGTACAGGAAGATTACGAACGTCGTGACGTCACCCTTTTGGCGCTGCTTGGTTGGCTAGGTCTAAGTCTGCGCCCGGGGAAACAAAGTATGCGCCGAGAAAGTAAAAGAGAAGAGGGGTCGAGAGGGGACGTTCAGAACGCCGAGCGCTGGTTGGAGTGATTCATGGGTAGACCTAGAGCAGTGCTTCCTATATTTAAGTTACGCGGACGGACATTCGTTTTTCATTTTTTCTAGCATGTAGTATTTACATTATTATTGAAGATATGTCATATAGGTGTTTTTTTACCAACATGTGGAACATGTGGATGTGACCACCCTTATTCAGACGAGTTTCGCTGAGACAAAATACCTAAACTACGAAACAAGCATGTCAGGCCGCGCTTGTGTAGCGCGAAAGCGGAGAACGCTTGGCCGCTTGGCCGTCTGCTTCGGCGGCAGTTGGGGGCTTTGGCGGTTACCTTGAATCGCGCGCATAGAAACAGTTGGCGCCGGGTCGTGTGCGGGTGAAAAGATAGGAAAAATAGGAAGTAATATTCCGCTGAAAACAGCGAGCTGGTCCCGAGCCCTAAACTGTAAGTCAAGGATATTTAGATTTCTCGCCGTAGGAGCTACTGGGGCGACATCATTGAATCTCCTACGGAAGAGATGGTTGGCTTCACTACACAGCAGGTTTGTGCGCCTAGCTGGCTCCACCGCACGGCAGACAACGTACTATTTGCCCTCTCCCTTCCGCTTACCAGTGTTCGGAACCTACAGGCATTGTGTAATTATATAGGAGGCGCTGCTTAGAGTCACTTAATGTTTTCAAGCTTTGCTTCAGAACCGAGTATAGCGCCACAGCAGTTGCGATCCCCAACATGGCGCTGCACTGTGCGGTCGAAGCGAAGAGCGTATACAGGGTAGCGTTCGTTCCCGTGTGAGCGCTTCAATCCAAGTTCGTGGCCTGTGGCTACACTGGTTTGTTTTTATTAAAGTTCTTTTCTTCGTTACGAGCGGTGCGTGACTTGCTCCTCGCTGTCTCGTCTTTCTCTCTCGCCTCGAAAAACATCGAAGACGAGCGTTAGGCTTAGCGTCTGAGGCGTAAATTATGAAACGCAGCACCAGCGCAACCGGAGCGAGCCAACGAGCCGGCAACCTTCTTTCGCGAACCAGATTAGCGGCTACCATATAAAAAAAAAAAAAAAAAATCTAGAGAAAATCAACGCACTTTTCGTTGAGTCCAAACTCATCGATGCCCAGAGATCCCACCCGTGCGTACCCGCCGTAGCCGTGCTAACGCGGAAACGTTTTATATAAGTTCTTGTTGTTTTGGGCTTATTACCAAAATGGCCGACTGATAACTTCCACTACGAGTTACACCAGTCAATCAGAACTGGATGCTGCGGGGATTGACTTTAGGTAAGCGGACCGAATGGAATTAGGTACTCTGGGAACATTCAGTGATCTAAACAGAGCAGCCGTTGTCTCTCCTCCTGCCCCCCGGCTCGGAGGGGGGAGGGAGGGGGGAAGGGGAGGGTCTGGTTTGACCTCCACCCAAAAACAAGTTGGTGCGTCACTGGCGCATAGCCTTTTCCATATTCGCTACTCTACCTCCATGCCACATGCAGCGCTACCGCTGCTCCTGATATCATATTGTGTCCAACGGTGGTCGTACACCTCGCTCTCCGCTCCTGGCCACGTTTATAGACTGCTTAGCGCGGTGAAACGAAGCAAAAGCGCGTGACGAGTTTTTGAACTCGAGGAAAAAGGATGTTCGATGAATCAACGCGAAACGACAGCCTGACGCGTTCGTCGGAATGTTCGTTCTCCGTCAGCCCATTGCGTCGCCTCGTTAGCTCAAGAACCGCCAGCTGCGGGCGTGCAGCTGCCACGCGAGCTGACATGAAGCCGCAATATTGCCGACTCTTGTTCCCTCATTCAGATCGGGCAACATGGTCACCCCCTCGTCGCAATTCTCTCCCACGCCTATTCGCGGCTCCAACGGCGTCTCCATTTTCCTCTGTTCCATATTTTGGCAGCAAGGCCACGTATATGTTTTCGCTGCACGCTTGGATAGGCGTGGTAGCTCCCCTCTTCTTTATTTTACATATTTTCCGTTAGGTGGCACCGTCGTCTCTGGAAGTGCGAATAATGCTGCGCTAAAAGTTAACTTTACCAAAATCAAACGAAGCTTCCGGGAAAAAAAAAATAAAAGCAAGAAACGCGAACTATAAGTTGAAATTAAAATTGAAATACGAGCAGACGACAGGGGATAAGCCTTGTCCGATTGGAGGTTAAATAAGTGAAGGAAACTCGCTTCGTAACTATCGGGCTCGCCTCCCTTCCTTCTCGTATTCCATGTTTGTGTGCTTGGGTGTGCTTGGGTGTATGAACGTTCCTTGGTAAAGATCGTTCTTTGGTTGTTGTTGGCCCGCAGTGTCGTGCGGGTCGATGGTCGATGAGGTCTTCTTCAGTGCCGAGCTGAAGGAATACGGGGGAGGCTTCGTGATTGTACAGTACAAACTCTTTATTTGCAGTATAATACACGAAAAATTTGCTACTAACAATGTACACACTTTCTTATGTACCAAGCAGGGGATCCTTGGCTGGCCCGTTACGCGAGGCCAAGATCCCAGCCAAATATCACCCTCTCTTGCCCGGACACGGGTTTTTGAGGGCATCCGAATCCTTGCTCTAGCCTCTATGACAGGAGTTAGTCAATGGATCTTTTTCACACAAAGACGACACCAAGTGGCTAAAACTCCAACTACGATTGGTGGATGGAATGGGAGCTGCGATACCTTTCCTGCCTTCTCTGAGGCTGATCCGAGCCGTGGAAGAGGCGGGAGAGGTAGGGAAACCATTCTTCCGGACGCAAGTTCGAGCTTTCGCCGCTGCGAGAGGAAGGCCGTCGCATGTGCAGAACCCTTCTTGAAAAATCTTAATTGTTTGAAACTTTTTCCAAGGGACGTGACACAAACAATCGAATAGTCGTCAATGACAGTCGTCAAGTCGGCAACGGGCCCCCCGGCTGACAGCTCCGACGCGGAACGTAGAGTCCGCTGTGCAGTCGGCCCCCGCGCCAGCCCACGGCGCCCCTGCTGAACCCCGATCGGCCCGAAAGAAGGTCGTGGGCACGTAACGATCCCTGGTGCTAAAAGAAAAGCACATGCGGAAGGCGCGTGGCAGGCGGAAACTTCACTACGAAAGCCCGAAAAACAAAACAAAAACAAAACGGTCGAGATAAACCACAAATACCGCCCCCCCTCCCCTCCCCCCAAAGGTTCGACTATCCTCACACTCTTCATGCCAACTTATATTACAATAAGAAGAAAAAATATGAAGGTGTGCCAGAGAGATTTACAATTGAGAATTGACCTTTCCTGTTTCGAAGACAGCGCAACAGAACATGAAGTCACAATGTAGATTGCATCAGGGTGCAGATGGCATCGTGAATCAGTTGCAGAATCATTGTTTCCCCACTGAAGTCAACGCACTGCGAGGGGAATGAATTTGATATTACAGTCACAATAACATAACGAACAACACACACAAAATCTGATGATAATAATAAAAAACAAAAAGGACTGACTGGTAGAACGCAGGCTGGTACGGCATTGTTGTTGTTGCACGGTATTCTTCCAACAGATGGGTGGAAGAATACCGTGCAACAACAACAACATTCAATACTGCGCAGATGGGTGTTGCTGCTTCAGCATTAAGTCCCGAGGCTCTCGAGGGATCAACTAAAAGTGGAGATGCCGGGGATCGAACCCGGGGCCTTTCACATGCGAAGCGAACGCTCAAATGCACAAGATCGCTTTTTATGCCCCTAGATCACAACCGTCTCTCGGCAGCATTTCGTATTCGGCAGGCCGTGCAAAGCTGCATAACACTCAAAAGCAGTATTTTATCCGGTGAAATTTCGAAAGAAAAAAACTTCGCATAACCCGCGTTCATAAGCCAAGAAAAAAGAAGGAAAAAAGTTAAATTTATTGTTTGTTTTGATAACGCGTGACACACCTCATAAACGAGGTTCAAAGGGCTATGGGTTAATCCATAGCCGCTTATATACTGAAAAGCCTGGCAGATCGCCACGAGAAGCGGCCGCCGAAATGAAAACCGTGGAGCGGCAGACAACAGATGAGGGGATGGATGAATGGATGGATGGATCCGGCTGAGCCCTTTGGATCGGGCGGTAGCTTACGCCACCTAGCCACTTTGTTTTACCATTTAAGCTCAGAATATTTAAATGTGAAAACTATATTCACTCCACACTGCAAAGAAAGTGAGGCTATAAAACCCCCTTGCCATCAGTTAATAAGAAAATACCTAGTTTTCTCTCGGTTTTTGCCACCATTCACTTAATCTTTGCTTGGTAATCTCTACTGTCTTGAAATCCACCCTTCCTTCTCTGTCTCTGAAACCCAATGACTTTATTAAATTTATGTTGTCTTCGGTAGGCATAGGGTGAAGCCCTTTACAGTAGAGTATCGAGTGCTCAGCCGTCTCGTCCTCCTCTCCACAAGCAGTGCACACTGTATCCATTTCCTGGTAGCTCGCTCTGTATGTTCTGGTTCGCAGAACACCCGTCCTCGCCTCAAACAACAATGAGCTTCCCCTAGAATTGTTATAGATGCTTTCTTTGGCAATAACTGTTTCGTTTAATCTATAGCTTTCCAGAGCCGTCTTTGTCTGCATTCCCTCTAGCCACCGATCTCTTTCTGTGGCCTTAACTTTCTTCTTAACTGAGACTTGCTCTTCCGTATCTTCGCTATAGCCCAAAAACTTTCCTCTTAATTTCCTAGTGCGTTGTCTCCACTTTGTGTCTACAGTCCTCATGTATAAATAGCTGAAAACCTTTCGTGCCCATTGCTCCCCATCCATTTGCCTCAACCTATCCTCAAATTCTATCTTGCTCACCGCTTCCCTGCTCTCAAATGATGCCCATTCCATGTCTCCTTGTACTCCCTGGCTTGGCGTTTTGCAATGTGCCCCCAAAGCCAGTCTACCTACTCCACGCTGTTTTATTTCTAGTCTCGCATGCACTTCGGATTTCATGCATAGCACTGCGTTTCCAAAAGTCAAGCCAGGCACCATGACCCCTTTCCAAATCTCTCTCACCACCTCGTACCTCTTGTAATTCCAAAGTGCTCTATTTTAGAGCGCAGCTCTTAGGGGCCCGTTTCCGGCTTGAGCGGCGTCGCCGTCGCCGTCGCCGTCGCCGTCGGCGTAACCGCGCGGTGCATCATGGGAAATGTCCCATAATGCACCGCGCGAGCCCCCCACCGGGGTCACGTGACCTCGTGGGGGGTCACGTGACCCCCCGAAGTCACGTGACTCCCCCGAGGTTACGTGACCCCCTCCTCGAGGTCACGTGACCCCCCGAGGTCACGTGACCCCCGCCGATGTCGCGTGACCCCCCGATGACGTCATCGTCACTGATGACGTCATCGGCATCCACATCGTCATCGTCATCATCACTGATGTCGTCATCGGCATCCACATCGTCATCGTCATCATCACTGATGTCGTCATCGGCATCCACATCGTCATCGTCATCATCACTGATGACGTCACCGGTATCCACATCGTCATCGTCATCATCACTGATGACGTCACCGGCATCCACATCGTCATCGTCATCATCACTGATGACGTCACCGGCATCCACATCGTCATCGTCATCATCACTGATGACGTCACCGGCATCCACATCGTCATCATCACTGATGACGTCACCGGCATCCACATCGTCATCGTCATCATCACTGATGACGTCACCGGCATCCATATTGTCATCGTCATCATCACTGATGACGTCATCGGCATCCACATCGTCATCGTCATCATCCCTGATGACGTCACCGGCATCCACATCGTCATCGTCATCATCACTGATGACGTCACCAGCATCCACATCGTCATCGTCATCATCACTGATGACGTCACCGGCATCCATATCGTCATCATCACTGATGACGTCACCGGCATCCGCATCGTCATCGTCATCATCACTGATGACGTTACCGACATCCGCATCGTCATCGTCATCGTCATCATCACTGATGACGTCATCAGTGACGTCACTGATGTCGTCACCGGCATCGGCATCGTCATCGTCATCATCACTGATGACGTCATCAGCGACGTTACTGATGACGTCACCGACAATCGCATCGTCATCGTCATCATCACTGGTGAAGTCATCAGTGACGTCACTAATGACGTCATCGGTACCCGCATCGTCATCGTCACTGATGGCGTCATCAGTGACGTCAGTGATGACATCATCGGCATTGGGGGTCACGTGATCCCCCCCCCCCCTGGTTAGTTTAACCCCCCCCCCCCAGTGCCCTTCCCTCCTCCTCCTCAAGAGCTGCGCTCCAATTCGGCGTTACAGGGAGTTGTAAGCGGCTTTCATTTTTCATTACAGCTGCATTTCTGTTGCCCTTACCTATTATATACTTTTCATGCTCACTGAGATATTCTGCACCATCACATATCCATACTCCTAGATACTTGTATTTACTAGCTCTCTCAACTGTAATATTCTGTATCTTCAGCCTCTCAACTTCATCCTCGTTAAAAATCATGACTGCTGATTTTTCGCTACTGAAGGAGAACCACGTGACTGGCGCCCCGCTGCGGCCAGGCGCGAAACACACTTCTCCCGAGCGAACAAGCGTGCTTCGGGTCCTCGCCGCTGCAAAAGCTGTACGCTCCAGGTTCCCCGAGAAAGGGCTATTTGATGTTCTGTGCTACCAGATCCTCGCGTTCCATATCTGCCACCGGACGAACTGCCAGGCTTTGTGAATATAGAGGAGGCTATGGTTGATCGAAATAATCAAGCAGCGTTAAAAAGAGCATCGTCACGGCGCTCGTCCTTTTGGCGCGTCTGCTATCGCTATATAAATAAATCACTCGCAGAAAAATAAAAAAAGAACAAAGTCACGGTGCTTTTGCTGCCCGTGATTGTTTCAGCAGGTAATAGCGAACGAGAAAATACGGCGAGTGAGCGGAGTGGCGACGCACTTTTGGGCTGTTTGATTGACCCCATCGAATCGCAGTGTCAGGTGCGCTCGGACTTGTCGCGAAACAAAGTATAGGTTGCAAAGCCGCAGTGCTGAATTCTGGGCGTCACCCAAAGCCGAAGTCACACTACTATAGTAGAGCGTATAAAAGACAGTCTCCATACGGACACTGTCCGGAGGCGTGTTCCTTCCTTTTGTAATGGCAGTCCTGTGACATTGGTCGTACACAAAACTCTGCGAAACATGTTGGAACCGTACAAATGCACGAATCAAACATGCGTGAGGCCTGTCCGCTATATCCGCGGTTCGAATGCCGCGTGTCAAGTTTTCTCCTCGAAGGCCATGCTGCGGCATTCGAAGCACGGATCTCGCTGTGACGCGCGTTCGAATCTGTACGTATTGGACACGTCTTCCACGTTAAAGCGTTCGGTTCGTACTTGTTTTCCCCACTGACTAAACGTAAGCATCGTTCGAACGCTGGCGTTCATCGACGAACCCGGGGCCGCGTCCTCGCCGCTGCGCGAATCTCTCCTCCTCCGTTCTCGAACGTTCTCTGCTCGTCCCCTCCTGCGTCCGCCATTTCGCAATCGTCTTCGCACGGCCCAACCCCGCAATCGCGCGGACCATCTTGAGAAATAAAAAGCACGCGGCTTTCTATTTATCAAAGGGCCGAGGAAAGCGGCCATTCCCAATGAGCTCCGCATAAATCAAGCTCCCTCCTCGCCTCGCACGGCTTTCCCTCCTCCCCCTATCTCGGCTTGTGTTGCTCGAACGAGAAAGACCCTCGGAGGGGCCCCCACCAAGAAGACTGAGGAACTCGACGAAGGTCTCCGTGAGTTCGCGGTCGACACGAGATATCACGAGACTCGAGCAGCATACGTACACGTATACACCTTGACGCGGTCTGTGAGATGACCGCTCCAACATTGGCCTCGCCCAAGTTCCAAGCACGCGCGCTTTATTTATAATAAAAAAAAAAAAGAAAAAAAAAACGCTCGCTTTTTATTTGATTTGCAAGGGTACGACCAAGGACGTCAGAGATTCCTCGGCTTATTGATCAACGCTCCGGCTCCATAGCGAGAATCAAACAAACATAAAACGCACGCGACAGTGATTTCAGTGAACGCTACATATTGAACATTACTATGCCGTCACACAGCCAGACAAGCCTCGCTGGAACTAACTGAGCTTTGTCAAGCTCTAAACCTCATGCACCGTGTTAAGCAGCCTGAGATAATCAGAAAGCCTAACTTGCCTCCCCCCTCCCCTTTCCCCTCCTAGTATTGAAGGAATCATCCGAGGTTTTTACTCCGGGCTTGAAAGAAGGTGCGACTTCAAGATGGATTTCAAACCCGTGGTTTCAGTTATCTGCTCGATACAGTTGTTGTTGTTGTTGTTGTTGTTGTTGTTTTTCTGCTCGTAGCAGGTTTGTTGAGGCGTTCACATTAAACGTAGCTATACGACGTTGTTTATGCGCTTTACCGAAGTTGTCCTCGACACAGGTGTTAATGCGCCCGCGGCATAGTCGGCAGCATTCACCGCCACGTGTGCCGTCACGGAGGCAGTAGGTTGTATTAATTAATGTCGAATGATCACGGTCTAAGTTCTGGTTCTGTTAACAAAGCTGGGTCATTCCCTTCGTCATCTGCGATGTCTCGTTCATCGTATTTGAGCTGTTAAATTAGCAATTTCATTTTATATATATATATATATAGAATGCGTATTTATGAGTGACTTAGCGGGTTCAAACGGCACACGAGCATCACCCATGCATATGCAGAGTGTTTTACCCAAAATGTATTTTTTAATTATTTACGGGTTGCCGAACGCACATTCTTTGCTCAGATATCGCGCTACCGGTACGAGCCGAATGCCAAAGTTTCAGAAGTGACCATTTTCTTGTTCAAATGTTTGTAAGGGACGGTCTAAAAATTTCAGTGGGATGAATCTTGCCAGACACCAAAACGGGGCCCCATTTTGCCTTTGAAATATTCAGAAAATCACGTAACTTTTGAATAACTTTTCGTTCCGAAATATTGGCACCTGGTTCGGACCGCTAGCGCTGCATTTGCGCACTGAATAAGCGTTCGCCAATGCGTAAGATATATATATATATAACAATTATTTTGGGGGGCCACGCTGTACATCGAGACCTGTTCTTCTGCCGGTCTGCAGCCCCGAATCCCCCAAATGATGCCACTCGATGGTCTATCCCAACACTACGACGCACTTTCCGCTGTGGTTTCCCCTCCGATCTGTTTTTGTTTTATTTTCCCTTCTCTATTTTCTCAGTTTTCCGACCGGACTTTAGTTACGTGTTCTAGTGCACGCGGGGATGAAGCAACAACTTGGTCACGGACGGCGTCGGCCGCCTGGAAAAGGCGAGCTATCAGCCATTAGCTGATTTCTCTCTCCAGCGAGAAAGGGTGGCGCAAACGTACCTTGATAAGCACGTCGTAGGCGTATACTCCGTTCGCCCCTACGCTGACAGTGCGTTGGAAGCTACGCGCGGGCCGGCCCAATCAGCAGCCTCGCTTTCGTCACCTGAGCCCGCTCGCTGACGCCTCGGTACGGGCGAGAGCCGGAACACATGCGGCGAAAGATAGGTGTATGTGAGGTCTAAACGAGCACGTAGTCTTAGGCGCACCGTCAGCTCTGTGCGCGCGCGCCTGCCTTTGAGAGACCCCGAGGCTCGTCTCTCTCCTCCGCCTCGTCGGTCTGAGTCACGCAGAGTCGTTGGAGCGTTATTACTCCGTCGACGTCACCTGCTGCCGTAAACGTCAAGGGGGGAAAAAGAGTTTTTTTCTCTTTTTTTTTCTCTTCTTTCTTCTTGCGGACGATATTATCTACGTGACGTCAGAAGACAGCCTGGCCTGCGGGATGATATACAATCGAGATTTCAAAACAACTGCGCAGTTTGGAATCACGTGCGCTCAATTCTAGAGACTTCCCGCCCTTCAACAAAACCAAAAAAATAAAAAAATAAAAAAAGTAGACAGCATTTGTGCAAAAAATATGTTTGACTTTTTTTTGACAATTCGACTAATCAATGACGTAGAGGGAGAGCAAAAAACATATGTCGGGGGTCGTTCGTCATCGAACATAGCTTCTAGCGCTGTATTCCGTTTCACCTCACAGCGTACGGCAGAGGACGCTACAAGCCACCAAAGCCAATCTCATGCCATGTGAGCGTCACGTGACGGGCACAGCGACGCAGGGGACGCGTGGGCACTTGGCGCGTTCACAGCGCTACATTGGCTGGGATGGCTGGTAGTATCCGCTGCGGTGCAATGTTTGCCGTAGCGTTGCAAGACCCAACGTTTGCTGCAGCGTTGTGCCGAGTACGCGCTGTTTCAACGCTTGTCAACAAGTGGAAACGAGTATGAACAGCTGGGTGCTCCGTCGCAGAAACAAATATTTAAAGAGTCGTTCATTTTTTGCGTGCGCAGAAGGACATGTTCAGCTGATTGAATGGCGGCGGTTGAACATATATGTTAGGGTTGAATTTGTGCGAGTAAAGCGATATAATAAAATGTCCTAATTATTGGTGATCATCTTTCCTTCTAAATTCGGTGGCCTTTTTTCGTGTTAATAATATTAGTGTTATTACTGATGTGATCGTACACATCGGTTTCTTTGTATTGATCACATGCCCAAACGCAAAAAATAAATATCAGCAAAACGTTTGGAAGTTGAGGTTGTGTTCCGAATACCCGAATGTGAGTTACGCCGCAAAGCTACAAAATGGTCCCCACATTCCAAGAGCTAGGGTAGACACCTGCTTGAGCAATCTTACTCTGATCGTGCTGATGTAGGCGTCAAGCGTACCACAAATATTTTAGCATAATGGACAATATAAACAATATGGTCATCTTTGTCAACATGTAAAAAACTCAAAAGTCCGTTTCCCAGCTGCACATGCCAACAATGACAGTTCCGCAAAATCACTCTCATATGAGAAGCGATTTCATGCTGTTCCCGAAGAGGACCCTCTAAAGGTTGACCTTCGTTTGAAGTTAAAAAATAAGTAGTTTTAAAAACTAAATTGAAGGTTATACATAATTTAGAGGTGTATTTACAATGTCGCCGCTATCCAACCGTACAATTCACAGTGCATCGCAAAGTGGAGTTTTCTCTCATTGCCCGAAAAACCCCAGGTTGCTTAGGGTGTCGTTTCATCAGAACGACAAATAACCACTGATTAAAGACATTTGAAACATACCGTGTTGTTAGCAGTCTATGTTTACGTTTGGCAGTTCACAACTGACAAATTGGTTTTGCGGCAGTTTGCTTTTGTCACCTAAACGCTGGTTTTGGTTTCGCGTCGGGCAAATTCGAGCCTTTTTTCACGAAACTGGTACTAGAGGGCGGGCAGCCGAAGGCTCCCGAGGAGCTTCCGTTTTTCTGTTCTTCCTAATGAAATGTAGGACGCATAGTTTCCTCGACTTTGGTAGCAATGAAAATAGAGGAAACTCACTGGTCTTCCCTCCCTTGAATCGAGACGACAAAACGCCCTGCAATAAACGTAACGCATACATGTGATTTTTCGTCCCAATGATTCACTTCTACAAAATGTTCTTGATATACCAGTGTGGAGTATACGTGTAATTCTAAGTAACAACCGCTGCGTATACTAGCCGATTCAAGCATATGGTTCGGTCATTCTGGTAGGTGAGGAAACCATATATCGAACAAACCGCGCCTTCGGTGCGTTACTTTCGAGGAAAGAAGTACGTAAACTACTTCCCTCTACGAGCCTCCACGGAACGCCCCTACAAATGTGTCGATTTTCGTTGATTCGAGATTAACGATAACGTTGGCTCATTTGGGAATCACCTCTGTGTCTTCTCTGATATTATTTTGAAAGTTCGTATAGCCGCAGAAGACAGTAGCCGCGTAAATGGCATGCGTCAGTCGTGGTTTCGCATCTGACACGAATGAATTCTTCGATATCAGGAAGGATGGGAGCGACGACTCACTGGCGCCGTTTCCGTATACGCGGCATTCTCGGTAGAACGCGGGGATGTCCGGTCTAGGCGTCTGGGCGTATAGACCACAAATCTCCAGACTATGACTGTTAGTTTAGTTTTCTCGCATAATTTCATTAAAACGTACGCAAAATGTTACTTCTCGTAAATTTTATGATTACGCGAAAAAAAAAGAGAAGGTCAATTTTTCAAATTTGGGGTTTTTACGTGCCAAACCAATGAAGGGCATCTGACACGCCCCAGCGGAAGACTGAAAATTAATTTCGACCACCTGGGGATCTTTTGACGTGCAACCGAAAGCTCGGTTCACGGCGCCTTCTCCGCAACATGCCTCCGTCATATTGCGGGCACCTCGGCCGGGATTCGAACCCGCCACATGGGGATCCGTAGGCCGGCGCTTTGCCCCGGAGCCACCGAGGCGGCCAAAGAAGAGAAGGAAATTACGGGAATGAGCATACATGAGTTGCACGTGACGCCATCGGAAGTGATTATTCCTACTGGTTCTTGCCGAGAAAAACAAGATTCGGTGCGCGGAATACGTGCTGCAGAAGGCATATACAGGTGCTCAGCAGCAAGGACACCACGGTGGCCGTTGATGTGAGGTCAATGCAAGCCGGGTATAGTTTCAGTCCTGTTACTTTGGAGTTTGGACTTTGTTGTGGTTTGCTTGTTTCGTTTTCTTCGGACAGAAGGCCTAGTTGGGTAACCTGGCAAACGGCAAATTTGCTCAGCGCCGTTGATTACCGGTTTGCATCGCTCAGCAGGCAGCAACCACGAGAGACCACCAGAAAAACGAAAACAACAAGAAAAAAAAAAAGGATAAGAATGAACAGGACCACAACAGTTCGTAGCAAAAACGTCATTTAGAGTCATGACGTGTTAGAAAATCCCATATGCGCAAAAATAGTGTTTTGTGTATGTGTGTGCGTGTGTGTGTGTGTGTGCGTGTGTCCGTGCGTGCGTACGTGCGTGTGTGTGTGTGTGTGTTACAATTATGGTCATTTTTATATAAATGAAATATGGATCCTTTAATTTATCTCTCAGTGCATTGCGGAACGCAAAGAATCGAGACTTTGGAGTCTGGACGTTGCTCATCAATATCATATGGTTCGGGATTGCCAGGCATATCTTTACACTGCTCTTTGTTGACGTTTACGAAAACGCAACCCCCGGTGTAACGAAAAGAGACAGAGAGAGGGTGGCAATAGGCGGCTGCGTGGGGGAAAGAAAATCAACCAAAAATACGACGTGCAAGCAAGACGGACGTGGCGCGGGCGGATGGAGGTTATTACGTAAGGGGGGCATCTTCAGTCAGAGAGAGGGGGGGGGGGGGGGGGGGGGGGGGAGCAGTCAAAGCGCGACTTCCATCTTCGTCTTTCCCGGACCCGTGCCTCGGATCGATTTCCCGAAATAGGGCACGACAGTCTGCGTCAAGAGGGACAGGACAAAACGAGCCGACAAGGAAACAAAGAAAGAAAAGCACTTTAAGACGTAACAAAAAGAAAAATGGTAATAGAAAGAAAGAATGGGAGAGAGAGAGAGAGATGAGACGATTCCAGAGTTGCTGACAGCGCGGGCTGTCATTTGAGGCAGTACTCAAAATGGGACAAACAATATAGGACATGAGATTCGGGCCATGGTACATTTTCGCTCCGCGACGCGCGAGGACCGATGTCAGTCCGCGCTACTCCGGCTGACGTGAGCTACACACATTTCAGATGCGAACTAACGAGTGTGTATGCTAGCCGAGGAATGTAAACCATACCCAGCAAATTACCCTTTAATTATACTTATTGTTCCTTTGTTCCAAATGAAGTTAATTAGAGTTAGAATAACTATACCGCACAAAAGTTAATTCATTACAATTGAGCATTACTTTCATTAATAATGGAATTACTTAGCAACCAGCTGTCTTTTGTGTGCTATCCAACAGCAATGATGTTCACCTGACAGTATTTTTTTCAGCACTAAGATGCATTTATTCATTCCTTATCTGATCGTTGATTATTCATCGTGCATGCCACGTTTCACATTCGTCACATTTTGTTTTTGTTCATCAACTATTCTACTTCATTAATGGCATTGGCTTCGAGTGTGAAACGATTCAGTTTTATTTACTGGCAACCACCCAATATCTTTTCTTTTAAATTTTTTTGTATAGTATTATAAATTAGACGTGATCTAGTAATGAGTAGGCACTGAACAAATCTAACGGAGCCTCTGACTTTTTATTATTCCGACAACGGCCGTCAGGAATCCCCATAAAATATTCAGTAGACGCATCGTAATCACATTATTATATTTCTATTATTTTTCTCCGTCCTAACAACGGAAGGCACTCACGCTGTATGGGCGCATCTTCGGAGCCCTTCTGTGGTTGCTGTAGCTTTGACAGCGTTGTAGGCTTAGTAAGTAGCGATCGAAATTCGTTACTCGCTACTTGCCATTATAAGAAACGCGTTACCGCTACCGTTACCGACGAAAAATATGTAACGCACGTTACTTTTGTGTTACTTTATATTTATGAGTTGAAACGTTTTACTGTTTGGACGTTGCTGATAAGTGTTAAGCGTAAGCACCATATAAAAAAAAGAAACAAAAAAAAAAACATCATTGTGCACTTGCAGGAACTTTACGAAATTACCTGTTTTTTTTTTGTTTTTTTTTTTTTACGATTTTGATTTTGAAGGTTTTTGGGATGAGTTCGAGAATTCGTATGACTTGGCGCCTCACACGAAACAAATTGAAATCCAATTTTGTTTAGACTTGGGAAGAAGATATAACGAATAACGTAACTTGGTTACCCGTTCCCCAAAATAAGTAACGTAGGTAGGTTGTCTGTTACTGTTTCGACTATTTTGACAGCCGTTCAGCTTTGTGTCCGCGGTCGCTGACCGGTTCATTCCCGGCACTTGAAAAGTGTCATAATAAGTTGGCAGAAGGGAAGTGAGGCACACCCAGTGTACCGTATTTACTCGAGTAATAACCGCACTGTTTATGAAGAAAACCTGAGGGTTCGCTTTTCCGCGGAGCATGCGGCTTGCCAATCACTGCGATCGGCAGCGTGATTCCAGCAGTTTACAGGAGAGATATAACGCCTCCGGCACGAAGATACCATCTGTGAAGATTGCATTTGTATGGACACTCGTGTTCTCGATCTAGTTATTCGCTATGTAATTTATGCGCAACGCGATGATTGGCTGTATATGTGTTCTGTGGGAAAGGAGACGCAAGGGCCTTGTTCATAAATAGTGCGGCTATTACTCGAGTAAATACGGTATTTTCGCCCGCAGTGACCTTATAAGACGAAGCTCCAGAGTGACAAAATCATCAAATAATTTTTTTTTATAATCGTAATGAAGATGTTGCAATTACCGATGCAAAGAAGTAGGTGAATTTTCAACTACAATTGCATTTAATTGAAACAATTATGACAGAAATTTTTCGGAATGGTGAATAAATTACGAGAACAATTGCTTTTCATCGGAGCTAATTAAGTACAACTAAATTTCCCAGAAAAGTAATTCGGTTAGTGAAGCTGAATCGCCATCCAACCGTGGTGTGAAGTGTAAAAATAAATATTATTCGTTGCGTGGCCTCCTCACCGAAAGGTCTACGCGAGTGGCCCCGATCAATTTTCGAGATTGCCGGTTGTGGTTTTGTGCCCCCCTTCGTTGTTGTTTTTTTTTTCGCCGTTATTTTTGTGCAAAATGCCAAGGAACAAAAAAAAAAAAAAAAAAAAAAAATCGAACGAGGTCCTATTGCAGAAAGTTCCCTTCCGTCTTTTTCTCCCTTTAAAAGATTGCTAATTTAAAGAAGAAAATAATAAACATCAGGAAAGAAATTTAACGGAACGCGCGGATCTTTCTTGTCCTTTGGTGACCCCTATCTATCGACGATTGCAATCAACTTTGACGCTGACGAGAATATTGTTTGTCATCGTTCGGCTGAAAGGCTTGCGTCACGGCGGAGGTGAACAGATGGGCCCGTGCGCAGCAGCTCCTTCCGGAACTTTACATCCGACAAACGGAAGTGGGGCAAACAACCAAAACAAAAGAAACAAAAAAAAAGGAAACACGAAGACTCTTGCGTTATCCCGCCTCGTACTTCCGGTATCGAGAGCCATCTGGTCGGCCAGATGGCGTTCGCGGACCCACAACAACCCAGAGAGCCCGGATTTAAGAGAGAGAGAGAGAGAGAGAGAGAGGGCAACTCAGAGCACGGAAAGAGTTTGCAATTTAATGGCGGACGCCTCTTGCGCCGATTGATTGCAAGTGCGCATGCGTAGCGTCATCGCCTGGCAAGGAGGAAAGCGGGCCTCGGAGATGCGCAAATAATTGCAAACAATCAACGCATTTTTTTTTTTTTTTTTTAGAATTAATTTTTGCAATGCTGAACACTCATTCTTTGCCCAAGTGTAGTGCTAGCGGTCCGAACAAGGTGTCAAAGTTTCTGAACGAACCGCTATCTCAATCGGAAGTTATAATTGTAAGTGTCTTTCCCAAAATTTTCAATGGAAAAATGGGGCCCGTTTTTCCACGTCATTGGTACCTGGAGCCCTCCAGCTCCACGTATTCGAGAGCTAACGTCGGTATCCATTTTGCCATAAAAAATTTCGAAAAAAATCAGTTAAAATCTTTCGAATAAGATAACGATTGGTTCTCAGGCTTTTGCATATAGTTCGAACCCCTAGAAGGAGTGTTCGACACTGTGTAGTTCATTTTCTGCGGTAAATAAAACCCTATAAAAAAATTGGGACATTCTTTGTACATTATACAAAAGACACGGTGGTGTTCGCTGCAGGTATCGTGACAGAATTATGTCCGCGGACACTTGTCCAGCGCTTCGAACATGTCTGCAGGCAGTTTTGGTATGAACGATTGAACAGGACCGCCACACAAGACAGGGTCTGCATGCTGTCTTTTATACGATGTATTAGCAGCGCGACCGCGGCTTAAACCACGTGACCCCTGTCGAACAGCTGAAAACACTCTGAATTCTAGGCACACTCAAGCAACCGGCGATTCCTTCATCGTCTTCGCGGATAGAGGACCCATTGTTTAAGCAACCCTGCTCTTCCGTAAATAACCAACCGCATTATAAAATAAAATTAAAAATAAGATAAACACCATATCAGGAGACAACAAGGGCGGGTTGATAGAGTTCTTCCAGACGTCGATTGCTAAATTTCCGAACCGATAGGTTCGCCCTTATATTCTCGGAAGTCCACTTCTTTTTTATCTCTTCTTTTTGATAAGCTGCTTTTGCGGCTTGACTACCGCCGATTATATGATTGTCATAGGAGTATACTCTGCCGAAAGCAGTACGATGAGCGATGACGACGCCTATATACGCCGTCGCGTGGGATTTTCCTCCACGAAATCACACCATGTGAGACATCCCTTAATCCTGTATAAACATTTACGGGGAATGTATCCTTTCCATTCCCAATCAAGTAAACAAACAAACAAAATTTGTCACAGCCTGATCTTTTTCTTTTTTTCTTTTAGCTTGGAAATGTTTGAGAAATGAGATCTAATGAAGTAAAAAGCAGTTTCCAAACAATAGCCTTGTTTTCTTGTTTTTGTTTTTGTATTTTTTTACGCTTACTGGCCTCTTCAAGTGCGACCTAAAGGCTGAACTCTATAGAGCGAGTATGCTGCAAAAAAAAAAAATCAACAAAAAATGACGAGAAACTTTTCTTACGCCACGTACGCCGCCGGGCAAACTTCGCCGCATTTTTCGCTCTATGGAGTCCAGCCTTAATACCTCGCAAAAAGATTTGAGAAAAGCTATATCGACTGGCGAAGAAGCGATCGATACATTTGACATTCCCAAGAATTATTGATTTTTCGGCTCACGGCAGTCAAATGTGTTGTCAACACTCCACGTAACACGTTTTTGGCGTAAAATCACTATTGATTGAAAAAAAAAAAACGCAACTATATCTAAACCAGGGGACCACTGCGGAGGACTGTGACTTGAGACACTCTGGAAGTTGCCGTTAGTCTGTTTGACTCTCCGCGGTGACGCGCTTTCAAGCCTCTTTCAATTAGCGCGTTTTCGGTGCTTCGGTGATCGGAAAAACTACGTTTAGTGGATTCTATTATTCGTATTAAACCTATGTGTAACAGCTCTCTTATTACCTCTCAGATATTCCAAGTTATGTGTGGTCATAGCACACGACTGAAGAGAAGAGTCTCGCGTTCTCGATCGGCGATTTTTGTTCCATTTTTTTATCTTCTATAAACTTTTATTGAAAATTGCAAATATTTTTTTGTGATTTTTTTGGGCTTTACGAGTTGAGTTAATTTGAACACCTAGAACACGACTAAATGCCTTGTAAGTATTTAAAAATCAATCTCTTATTTTTTTTATTTTTTTTTTAATTTCGAGATATAGTTTTGTTGTCGTTCAGGATTCGGGGTCTAAATGAAGAACGAGTGGTTAAAGCGAACGTGTTGTAATTATGAATACTTAAAATAGAAAGAATAAAAACAAATAAGACGCTCACAAAAAAAAAAAAAAAAACTCTCTTTTGGGGTTAGCAAGGACGAATGTTTATTTCCGGGCACGAAAAATTCGCGGGTCGACTCCTTTCTAGTTCTGGCCTGCTATAATGCATAAAATGGATTTTATCAGGCCAGAATCAGAATTATGAATTTTATCAGGCTAGAAAAGATTATAAGCATGGTCAACCACGGAACGGTGGCTCAGATCCCATCTGCCCTCCCGATTATACCGCTTCACTTCCGCCTTAACCCCCCCCCCCCCCCCCCCCCCCCCCCCCCAGTCTTTTATATGAGTCCTGGTCTACGCTCGAATTTTTCGTGCCCGAAAATAAACATAATTCGCCAACAGTGAGAGAGTGCAGGCGAGCTGGTAATTAGTCGACATCTTGTAAACCCTTTCCCCATCTCAGGGTTTACAAGATGTCGAATAATTCGCCGTTGCTAACTCAAAAAATGTGGCCATCTGTGTACGTTCTCCGTGTTTCTATTCTTTCTATTTTAAGTAAGACCAACTGTTGTCCATCATTCGAGGCTTGACGCGGCGCAGCCGTGGCGGGCACTCAGTTACAGACTTTTTTTTTTCTTCTTTTTCAATCACTGCGATGACCTTCATAGAGTTTGAAAACATCGCGGTTTGCGACCGCATCATAAATTTTTGGTAGTTCCAACGGCCGCGCGCGACGTGACGCGGCATCCATTGCACTGATTGGTTGTCGTGGAGCGCACCGCGCATGCGCGTTTTTGTCATCTAAGAAGAGCCTCGACGGAAATTAGGTTTGTGAATAATCGCAACGGGCGAGTGGGGACGTCGAACACTCGCGGTGGTGGCGACGTTCCTCGAACGATCATCGGAGCGGATTTAGGTTTCCGGCGAAGGCCGCAGTTTGTTGGCGTAGGCGGCGGAGACGAGTGGCCGTATCTCGGTCGGGGTTCCCAACTCCGAGGAAAGTATACGAGCGGCCGCTTTTTGTACCACCGCAAAGCTTCGGAAATCGGACACGGGCCCGCGACCCAGTTCGGTTATTGTGGACGGCGCTTATTTACGAAAGCGGAGCCATGTGCTGGTTTATGAGCGCGGGTTTCCGCTAAAAGAAAAGAAACAGCGCATTTATGTTTGTTTTGTTTTGTTATGCTTCGATTTTTGGGCGTACGTTTTGTGAAATGTAACGTGAAAGTTATTCTTGCATGTTTTTAGATGTCAAGAAGGATGCCTGAAAAAAAAAAAAAATTGGCTTGCTCTTTTATGTTTATACAGCCTTGATGGAGATGCGCCTCAAAGGGTAATCGGTCTCTTAGCTGTAGATGAGAAATCTAGCCAGTGCGGTACAACCGCTAACCTGGGATTTTTAACGTGCATCACGTAATAGTGATCACACGAACGCGTGCCGGTACGAAACTCATCCAGATCGAAACGGGCGGGGGCGGCGGGGTCGAACCCATGATTCCCAGCGCAAGCTTTCGCTCCACGCTCCGAGCTGAGACGCGTTAGCCCACTCGGCCACTTCCTCCCCTGCCTGAAATATTCGTGTTTGTTCCTCTAAACTACCGGCAAAAAAAAAAAAAAAAAGAACACGATAAAACATGTTCATACGACGACAGTGGCAACGACTTTATTTTTGGCTGGCTCATAGTTGGCGAATTTGTTTCGAAATTATTTCGCAGGCAGATAATTTGGCGATTGGAATTGGTACATTTTGCCTATATATTTATCATCTGCATCTGGTGATTGATATATTTGCTCGATCTATTTCTCTCCCCGACATATAAAAAAAATAAGTCATTTGCACAATGCCCTGACTCGAAAATATATCGTTATATCTGAAACGCACAAAATCCCGGGTGACTTCGATATGCGCTGGTATTAGTTATTTCCTGAAAACCGGAATTTTACCTTAAAGGGGCCCTGCAATCATATTTAACCGTTTACCTTTTATGCGGTTTCAACGTCTCTTGGGGTTCGGGCAAGCCAGCGGGCACGGAAAGAGTAGATAAATATCAGTGCGCCATACTTTAACCGGACGACACGGAAACCTCCTCCGCCGACGAGGGCGACCCGCGGTACCGAAAGCGCGCAAAATGTGACGTCTTTGGTCCTGGGCTTACTACTGGTCAGAGCCACTAAAAACTTCTTTTTGGTTGAAATACAAAATATAAGTGGCGCGAACCGTTTCAATTATTTATAAAAGTAGTTTTTGTTCACTATTATAGATGAAAAAAAGAAATAAATGCAGTTTATAAAGTACGGAAACAAGAAATGACCCGTCAACATACCCGCCGCCAAGCGGTGGAAAAGGCGGCGCAGACTAGAAAGGAGTAGTGGGATAAGGCGCCGACACGGAAAAATCCCGAATGTACGCGGTGGCGCTGCAGTCGTATGGACAGGAGGATCCGACCGGCTCCGAGCGTTCCGAAGGCCTTCGGCGAGCAGCTTTGTCTTGCGGTTTGGCCGTTTCGCGGTATGGCAGCGCGAAGTGGCTCCCATTCTGAACTGATCTTTACCCCGTGTTTGCTGTCGTTTGTGTCCAATGAAGTGTCATGCCGAATTAGTGTTTAATCGCGCAGCAAACGCAATGAAAGCCGCTTTGGCTGCCCGCTGCATACAGCCTATCCAGAACATGCTTTAGTGGCGCCCTCTGGCGCCGTCGACACGGAGAGCGGCGGCCGTGAGCGCTCGATGAGCTCACTATTCCTCCTCTAGTTCACGGCCACTCAAGCCAGGACCTACGACGTCATGAAGGAGGTTATTTTTTGCTTGCTTTAGTAATTCTAAATTGCCTATAACTTTTAAAATAAAGCGAATTTCGCGAAAAGAAAAGTTTCACTAAGTTACTACATACAGTGCACTCAGGTTCGGTGCAAAATAAAAAAAACAGTAAAAAGTCCTTGCAGGGCCCCTTTAAGTTGATCCCAGCTATGACGCCGAACAGGAAATTCCTCGATATCTTTCCCATTTTTCTCGTCCATTTTTTTTTCTAATTCCCGTTCTAACAATAGACAGGACAGGACTAGATCCCAGGCCAAATTATTCCAGCAATAATGAAGCAGAAGCAAAAGGACGCAGACGTCAAAGAGCGTCGAGTTTTCGCGACGGACGAGATGAGGCGCAGGTATATACTACATATTAAATGTACACGAACCTTCTCGATGCAACCCAATTACTAGAAGTCCCATATTTAATATCAATTTGTTTCCTTAATCGACACACTGTAATTCTACGTTACATTTTCGCGACAGTACAGTCTAGTAGCTAAACGAAGAAGAAAACAACGAAAGGAAATAAGAGTAATCACGTTGACTCTAGCCCGTGTTTTGTTCGCTTTTTATTCGCCGCTGTTTCGCTCCTCTGGCACCATATCCTGCCGCATAATTTCATCGGACGTATTTCGTCGCGCGTACATAATTGACGATAGCACGCCCGCTCAAAGAAAACGCGGCAGCGCCCATTTTGGGGCCAATTAACTCACTCTTTCACCTTTCCTAGTCTCTCTCTCTCTCTCCTTTTTATATCTCCTACACAAATCGCTGTCCCCTCCCTCTGTGAGGCGACAAAACATGGGCCTCCTCGAAGGGGGGCCTTCGCAATAGACCCTTTTCAAAAACCCCATCAAGCATCACTGACGGTCACAATTTTTTGAGCACGAAGCCTGCGATGGAACCCGAATTCTCGCGTCTCGGAGCACGTGCCCAAACAATGGCGGCATCGAAAAATTGGCGTAGCGGTTACTAGAGGGCGCACACTTTTGAAAATGGCATATTATACACTCCGTTCCATCTTGCTACACGGACTGCAATGAACGCTGCGAACCATCGGAGTCAATCCTATGCCTTGAGAGCGTCACGTGACCTCTGGGAGGGGCCCAAGGTGAGTACAGTAATGCGCTCAAAAAGAAAGAAAAAAAGACAACGTGTCATTTGCATGGCTCAGCTGTTGCCTCCGATTACGTCACATGCGGATCATGTTGTGGGAATGGCGCCAGGCCGCTCTTTTCTAATATTTTTTTTTCCTATCGTATTGTTGTGGCTACGACTGGTTCTTTTCAGTCGTCAACCCTGCTCGGGGACAAAGGGTAGAACGTTGCGTCGGGACTTTGAGAGAAACGGGAGGAGGTGACTGGAGGGAGAGCGTTGTTGTTGTTCAGAAGGTCCGAGATAAGCAGCTGCAGTTGCTCGTCAGCTGTTCGGGACACGAAAAAAAACTTTTTTTTCTCTCTTTTGCTTTTCGTTTTAAATTTTACTTGCTTTAACAGAGGGGGCAAGGGACTCTTGTAACGTCGCTCTGCTCCAGCACGCGTATGTTGTGTTACCAAAACACCCTAAGCGTTAAAAAAACAAACAAAAAAAACGAGGTTTTTGCTTCATTTTTTATTGGTATATCTCAGACCGGAAGGTATTGAATACAGGTCGATCGGCGCATCGTGCAGGGTTCTGTTCTGATTCCACATTGCCTTCGTGACAGCAGAGAGAAGCTATTTGAGAAAGCCGAATATTGACATCGGTTGGGAGATACGCTGTGCCTTCTCCTCAAGGCTTTGATCGGGGATCGCAGCATGTAAACATTGTGTACTCGTTAAAGGGCCCATGAAACGATTTTTGGGTTGGGATAAATCATTTTAGATTGGGATTTTACTAATAGAACATCGTTCAGTGGGCCAAAAGAAAAAAGGTAAAAAGTCAAAAGCCTGACATTCAGTGCGAAAATTTGAAAACACAGCGGACTATTTCGTTCCTTCTCCCCTTCGTAACCGCTCTGCCTTTTCACGGGGATACATCCGCGGTCCCAAAAGCGTGTCATCGGGTCCAAACTGACGTCACACAAAACCGGACCTCATTTAGTACCTTCACCCCTAAGCTGACATTGTGGTGGAAGTTACGCGCTTGCCGGACCAATCAGCCACCTCCGTTTCATCACCTGACTTCATTCTCTGCAGCCACATTTGCCACGCTTACGCGGCAAAAGTGTGGTTAGCCCAAGGAGCACGTAGCTTCCACGGCACTGTCAGCTTAGGGGTGAACGGGCTAGGGAAAGAAACTTCTGTCTGAGTTTTGAGCGACGGGCTAATCTTCTAGGGGGAGAATGGATGTGTCCGGGGATTACACAAACCAGGTTCCGAGCGGGGGGGCCTCCCGTCTTTTCGTCTTCTTGAACTGTTTGGTGGAATGCGCGATTTATGAGTTGAGGAGGAAAGCGAAACAGGAAAAAGTTGGAAAAGCGTTTCATGACCCCTTTAAGACAAAACGTGCCTGGCATCAGCACGTTAGTTAGCGCAGCACTTAGTGACTCCATTAGGTAACAAACAAATAACCTATGAAGAACTCGATCACGGTAGATCACGCTGCGAGGAAGGCGGTCATCATTATAACCACGCCCTTTTCTTCAGCTTCATACGATGGCAGCCCTCTGCGGGAAACCGAGGAATCAGTATAGTAGTTAGAGATTGAGAGTATGACGTCACGATGTAGTCGAAGGTACCCAACGTTTCTAGATTGTCTCAGTTTTAGAACTCCCACAGAAAGGGTGCCCCCCCCCCCCGGGCTCACTTCAATCTGCCTCCCGTAAAACCTAAAGTCCCTTGGTACTTCTTTCACAAGTAACGACAACCAATACAAATGACAAAGCACATTCCTCTGGAACGAAATGGCGGCATTCAGTTCCAAATTCTTCTGTGCGCCGCCACTCGCTTTTTGAAACCTGCCCCCGTCACGCAGTCCGCGCTTCAAAGAATGTCGCTACTTGTAGGAAGCTCTTATCTTGGGACTTTAATAAGACCTTAGGCTACCCTCGTTGGAAGCGCCATCTATTGTTTGTTTCAAAACTTTGCGTTCCATAGAGCAGGTGGCTCTGCCATATACGGCGAGCAAGTGTTCCAAAATGTATATTTTGCGCGTCGGAACGTAAAGAGGAGCACGCCCATTAAAGGTTACCATAGTTGCCGTCCGGCACGTCGAACGACGGGGGGTGAGTCGTGGGGACAAAGGGAGGGCACTGCTCGTGCAAGCGGCGTCTACGAGCAGTTCCGTAACTGAGCTCATCTAATAACGTCGAAGCCACCGTATAGTAACGTCATAGAGTATGGCTGATTACCAGATTCCGCAGGATCATGGCCAACGTTCTGAGACATTCCGTGGAATAAAAAGTTGTCAAGGAAATATCAAAATTGTAATTGAATAGCGTTCTACGATACCCAGGCAATTATGGTCCTCGGGAACATGATCATCTTTTGTCAAGGAAAGCAGACATTTATATGTTTGTGAATGTGGCTCATAGCAGGTACGTAGCCAGGGGAGGGAGAGGGCCCATGGGGCCCGGACCCCCCCCCCCCCCCCGAAATCTTCCATTTTGCTGGGACCTCCCCTCCCCTCTCCCCCTCATTCAGCATTTTGTCTCGGGCGGGCCCTCCACCGAACCAAAATGCTGGCTCCTGGCTACGCGCCTGGATCATAGTACTTATTTAATGCAAAAAATCTGTAGAGCCGTGGAAGAAATGTATACGTGTCGAAAGTCAGTGCTTATTGATATTTTATGACAATCGTCTAAAGTAATAACGGGAAACAATGCGATGTCTATTCTTGTACAGTTGTTGTTGGACATTGGCAAGGCGGTGATGTCCAAGAAAGCGGAGGATGAATGAAGGTGGCGCTTCCTTGTGGAGTTCAGTTCAGGGGAGAATCGGTGGCCGAGTGTGCAAGAGCTCCACAGCTCGGAGCGCGCAGAGCGAAAGCTCGCGCTGCAGAACCCCTGGATTATGGATTCAATCCCTTCCCTTGCCTGTTTCGACCTAGGACTCTGATCTGGAAACTTGGCGAAAAAGACGGCGAGGAATCCAACCACCGTGATTGGTCGGCACCAAGGTAAAGCGCGGCGTAGACCAATCACAGCCGCCGGATTCCTCGCCGACTTTTTCGCCAAGTGTCCAGATTAGAGGCCCTGGATGAGCATCGTACCGGCGTGAGGTCGTGTATCACCACTGCGCGGTGTACATTCAAAACCCCAGGCTAACAATAATTGTACTGCAATCGCTATTTTTTTTTTTTTTTTCATTATACAGCTGAGGCACCAGACGCCGATGGAGGCTGACTAACTTCCGGCTGTCAGAAAATGCACAAAAAAACACTTATTACTTGATTTATCTTTTTTTTTTTTTTTCGTGGAGTTCAGTGAATTTACCGTCCCACAGGTGTCTCTTTCTGACGTAACGGTGCCCAGCCCCGAAATCTTCGTCCTTCGTCTCGTGACAGCAAGAACGTGCAGTATAAACGTGAAGGTACCTTTGGCAAGCCTGGATACCACTTCAGACAAACGTGTATCCTACACGGACAAAGTTAAATAGTGAACCAGACCGCCCTATCGCTTTGGCCGCTAGTGATAGCAAAGGCACAGAGAGGAAGCGGAGTACAAAGTGCTCCATCACTTAGAGTCTTAAAAAACAAAAAAGTATTACTCGTATACATGCCTTGCACAAAGATTGGTAGAATTTTCTAGATGAAATATGAGACGCAATTGAAGTAAGTGATAATTTTGAAATGTGCCTAAATAAGCTGGAGTTATTTGTTTTGCCCGTTATTCTGCCTGATTCCCGTGGTACAATTTTGCTTGCGATTTCGCATTTGGCACGTGCTCGTGTGGCAAAAAAAAAAAATATGAAACACCCATGGATGTCGTATTTTCAAAATCGCAGGCAAAATAGCACTATGCGAATCATGCTTTACTAAAAAAATAATATCAATAAAGTGTCATACTTCGCGTTGACGTGCACCCACTATTCACAGTATCTGGTTATCAAATATCGCTCCTAAGCAAAATAAGAAAAAGAAAAAAGATGAGCTAGATACTGGGAACGACAGAAAGGCCATCTGCCCGAAGTCATGTAAGGTATACGGTCGAGCCAGCCTTCCGAAGAAAGAAAGAAAGTCATTTTCTCCCCCGGACCCATAACGGTGTCCACACCCAGCCTATCCCTAGCGATAACTCTAGCGGCGCGCTGCCTCGGGGCCGGCCAAGAATCACACCCATAAAATATTCGGCGAGCACCGTGGGATCCTGCACACGGCGGCGCCCGGCTGGAGGCATCTTGGCGTCCGTAAGAGCAGCTCGGGGCGTGCACTCCCGACAGGGGCCGAAGACGTCGTCGGACCGGTCCGGACGGGTCCTCTCGAATCGCGCAAGCCCCGCCGCCGTGTGCCGCCGTGCTTCGCAGGGGCTCGCGCAGTGTACGCGCTCCGTTTACCCCTAAGCTGACAGTGCTCTGGGAGCTACCCGCTCGCCAGACCGCTGTTGTGTCCGTTACAAAAAAAAAAAAAAAGACTTATAGGTAACGAAATAAAGTTACTCGTTAGTTCAACAAGAAAACACGCGTTTCTGAGATTCGTTACCGTTTTTGCAATTGAAACGAATTACCCCCCCCCCCCCCCCCCCGCAAGTTGTCGTTACTTCCAAAAAGCTATAACAATTGTTACTTTCGTGTTTTTTTTTTTTTTTTTTTTTAGATTTCAACGGTATTGGGCATCAATGAGCCGTGGATATGAGCTCAAATAGTTATTAAACTTGTAGAAAGTGATTCCATACTCTTTCTTGCATTCTTTGTCTATGAAATTTGCAAAACATATTTTTATTGTCATTCTGATCGAATCACCTTCGCTTCCTTAGTGAAGCATTTTGAAATGATGCCACACAAAAGAAAATGTCATTCCCCCTTTAGGTGCCGTAATTTAGAGATTGCGAATTGATTTGTGTTTAAGCTTAAACTACAACAACAAAATAAATAGTAATCAAAAGTAACGAGTAACGACTAAGGTAGTTTTATATATAGACAATACCGTTGAATAGTAAGGAAAAAACGCTTTACTCGTTAGTCATCTAGAAATCTAACGAATTCCGTGTTACTGAATAAAGTATACCCTGTTACTAGTAGCATTGTTACTTCCAGCGCGTAACTTCCAACACGGGGCCGGACCAATCAGCCGCCACCTTTCGTCACCTGAGCCCGCTCTCCCCGCGTTGGTATACGAGTAAGGCGCGATCACGTGACCAAAGATCGGCGTATGACTGGTCCGACGAGCACGTAGCCTCCACCGCACTGCCATCTCAGAGGTGAACAAAGCGTAGTGGCGGGACGCGTCTGTCTCCAGTGTTTATGCCGGTGCTGGAGGAAGACCCGCTTCTTCCGCCACGGCTAAATTGGCCGCTCCTCCTGACACCGCCTCTTGGACGACAGGAACGCTGCTCCCGAACCATCATCCTGTCCCTGCTTGGGGGCTTCACATTGATTGCCTCCGTTGCGTCGCTGAAGATCGGCCCGAACGACCCTGGGAGCGATCTGTTGTCGTTTTATTTTTGTTTTCTTCTTTTTTTTTCGTGTTTTTGCTTAATGTTCGTTCTAAACTTCAATGGCTTAGGTGGCCGGCCCTCGAGGAACGTCCGCTGGCGATTAGAGAGAAGCGAACGGCCGGTGCAGTTAACCGTGTAACTGCTTCCCCCTACATTAAAACAATGATTCATCAACGTGTGTTGAGATAAAAGCGCGACTGAGACCATCGGTCCCGGGTCTCGACAGTACTGTGTGCTTGCTGGAGCATCCGGATCTTTGGAGGGAAACAAAAAGACAGAGGAGTCAAGGGACGTCAGCAACATCAGCAAACGATTGCCTTTAAACGGATGGAGTGAACCACCTCAGTGACAAGATGGAGCAGACCAAGCCACTGTCGATAGGGTTGAGTAGTCAGAGAAATAAACAAGGGATCAAGCTTAAAGATGTGGTGGTGGTGGATGTTGTTTTGTTGCTGTTTTTGTTGTTTGTTGTTGCTGTTGTTGATGCTTTTGATCTTGCGCCTTGCCTCCTTTTTTCTCCGAACCAGGGTTGGTATTACACCACAGCTTTCTTTACATGGCGTAAATCTGAAATTTACGTAAGAAAAAAAAAAAGATGAAAACGGGGTTGGAAAAATGAGCCGCGGGTATTTAAACATGCTGGGAAAAGGTATACGAAACTCGGGGTTTTTAGCTATCAACACGAACACGGAGATCCGAGTCTCGGTTACTTTCCGTCATTCTAGTCTTTACCACCTCACCAGCACTCTTTCATAACTTTTTTTATTTGGAAAGACAAACAATTCACTAAATGGAACAGCGCGGAACATAGGACAGAAAGAACAGGACAACACGAGCGCTGTTCTTTCTGTCATATGTTCCGCGCTGTTCCATTTAGTCATGAACCAACTAGCCCATCAAAGCACACTGCTCAAACAATTGACCTTAATGTCTTCCTGAGAGTCTAAGAACAACACAATCCTGCGCGCACAGAACATAGGTTGTTGTCTCGCTAGGTTTCAATATTCCAGCGTTCACTAAATACAGCAATTAATACGCAGGCCAGCTGGTGAAATTAAAAAAAAAAAATAACGTTTGAACTTTTTTTTTTGTATTTCAACAAAACTTCGATTTGAGCGAGTTACTCTTACATGTGTATGTCCTGCTCCGTTCTTCTTCTTCTGTCTCTGTCGGCTTATGTATAACTTAACAGTAGCGCAGTTTAATCGATATAATCATGTTAACCGGTCTGTCCCAAATATTTGTAATATCAAACCACTTCCTTTTTTTTTTTACCAGAACGATATAAAAGAAAACTGCCGTAACTCTGTATACCCTATATATCACGTTCCAGGGGCGGCAGGTAGGTGTGTGTATCGATAAAGCTTTGCCAGGCTTTACCAGTAAGAACATATTTATTATTCCTGCGGTGAACATTGGCTTCTTGACCAGGGCTAATTTATTACGGGCTACCCCAGGCATCGTAGAAACAGGAGGAAGAGGAGGAATACCGGAACATCTACAAACAAAACCATGCGTTACGAAAAAAAAACGAGTTAGTTTTAGTTGATTTTTTTTTTTTTTTGGGGGGGGGGGGGAGGGGGATGTTCGGTGACGGCCTTTTAAGCAAGCTATTTTTAAACATATTAATCGACCTTATAGCGTAAAAGAACAGTGGCTATGACCATACATCATAAAAAAAATAAAACACGGTGGTCGTTACAGGCATGATGACAGAGATATCTACATAAATAAATAAGCATGTTTATAAATAAGCATGTTTCCTTCATATACATGCTTCCAGCATGTCTGCGGGCCGTTATTGGCCACGTGACCGTGGGTTAAAAAGTTGAATAATCAACATGGATACCAATCGCAGTTCACCTCGCATTTACAGCGCTAAACGCAAATCCAAATATAAGGTTGTTGTTTTTTTGTGTGTGTTTTTTTTTGTCACTTGTTTGGGCCATCAGATCCTTACAATTAATTGAAAAAGATTAAACAAGATAAAATATAAAACAGAGTATAAGTATAGAGTAGTCTACGTGGTCCGCATTAAAATGCGGTTGCCCTAACTTGCGTACACCGCCGCAGCCGTGCAGTCGTTTATTCAAATGCCTTTTAACGAACTGTGGCCGGGGGCCTCCGCATGTATCTACGGTCAGCTGGGACGAAACAATGAGCGACGTGCGTGTCGGGCGAATTCCATTGTCTTCCGCCGAAGGCGCATCGGATATGCGTACTACGCAAGACAGACTCGCTCTTCCTTATCTCGAATCGTGTTAATGATCAGTCTGGGACCTTTTTGACGCTAACGAGCTCTCGCAACGCGAGGAAGCTGCGACATCTTGCCATGCGTCATCTGCCACTCGTCTTTACTACAGACGCCGATGATCAGTCACGGATAATTTGTTGGCATAATCCTTATACAAAAAAAAAAATGTATTTAATGCAAACAGTTTTTTTTTTTAAGTCGCAAAAGGTAGATTTTTGTTTGTTTCACATTAAGTAAAGACGCAGCCGATACTACGAGCTGATGTAACCAATCAGAGACCGTGAAAAGCGCATCGTTATGGCGTTCGTCATGTTTATGTACGCGTTCTATCATCGCTGAAGCAATCATAAACAATAAGAGGCCCAGTGACTCGCGCTATTGACGTTGCTTGCTTGGTCCCACTAGCTCGTAGCAGGTAAGCAATACAACCAGGGGCTCTAATCTCGTCAGACACAAAGTTGGGGACGAAGTTCACGGAGCGCGGCGCCGATTAGACGATCATCACGACGATGACTTCGCGCTTTTGCCGCTGGCGTCCAATCGGCGCGATGCGCGAAATTTCGGCTCCAACTTTGTGTTTGACGAGTTTAGGGCCCCAGGGGACCTAAACTCGTCAAGGCCAATAGGTGCGCCCCGTCAACTTCGGCCCCAACTTTGTGTCTGACGAGCTTAGAGTCCCAGGGGGTCATAATATGCTCCTATACTCAACCCTCTGACGTCACACCGCTGCAGTAGCGCTGCTGTCGGCACCGCGCATGCGCAGACGCTTCCTCTCGCTCGATTCTGGTTTCTGCGCAGGCGCAGTGCCCACACCTGGCGTGCGTAAACGGGCACTTTTTTGTAGACATGCGTGTCGGTGCATAGGTGGCGAATCGTCACGATAAGTAGGATACAGAACTAAACTCCTGATACTTCTCAGAAGTCCATCAAGCAACATTGGCGGTCGTCGCACACCAGACACGCTACGGACTTACAGCTCTCAAAGACCTCGAATCCTCGGTGTCCCTTCACAATTGCCGCATTGCGATGTTTAACGGGCGTCCGAATGGATCAGGTAACAACCCTCGCACTCATATAAAACGTTAAGAAGGAAAGACGAGGGAGGGAGGGGTACACCGAGCGGGCAGGAATAACATCAGAGACCGCTTCGTCTCTAGTTTTATTTTTTCTGCGCCCCTCTTTATATATTTTCTTCATTTTTTTTTTCTTTTCTGGGCAGTGCTTCAACCTGCTCGGCACCGTGTTTACAGTCTCGCTCGAGAACCGGTCTAGTAACTTCCAAAACAAGGCTCGGAAGGCTATTTTATTCTTGTGAACTTCCGCTCTGCGCTGTGTTGGAAGTTGGCTAGCTGTCCCGCGTGCACGAACAGCGAGGCTCTTGCTCGGTCGAGCAAATCAGCCTTCGACGGTTGCATCAAAGTATCTTGTATTGAAAAGAAGCGGTTGCTTCTTTTCAGTCCAGCCAATCCAATGCACGCAAACAGAAACGTGGACGTTCAAAAAGAAAATACCGCTAAAACGCGGCGACAGATAAAGACTGGGCCGAGACCTCAAGAAGGGTAAAACGTGGCTGAGGTAGTCAATAATAACATAGATTATGGGGAAAACATAAAACACAGGGAAATCGTCTTGTCCGTCTCTGTGTTTTATGTTTCTTCCCGTTATATTATGCTTACCAGCACGCTCTTGGTTTTAATAATACCTTTCTAAAAACCCAAACACGACTTGTTTTCACTTTGTTTTGATTTTTTTTTTCTGCTTCGTAATCGCCTTTTTTCTTTTCCTTTTTTTTTTCCCAGAAGTTTTTGAGGGTTTTGGCGAATGAAATTTGGAGTTCCCCTAGTCCCGGTTTGCAGTGGTCGTTCACGCGCCGCATTATGTTGGTATGCCCGCTTCACTGTGATAAATTTTCTCTCACGATAATGCGGGCTAACTATTACCGGAAATTATAAATTAAAAGGCAGCAAGCATATGTGACCTTTCCAACAATTGCTTTATGTAATTACTAAAATTAATCTTGATTACCTTCGCACCAAACTCGAATTTTGCAAAAAAAAAAAAAAAAAAATCTTTTGCAAGGTGGAATACGTTATGAGTAAATTCTTGGATAAACGGTCGTTAAATCCGGTGCCATAGTGCTTATACCGATACTTGTAGATTCATGCTGCATTACGTCACGTGACGCTGGTGACGTCACGCTAATAACGTCACTTTAAAGTTTCTTTTTCGGTGTTTTTTCTTTAGTTTCCCTATAACGTACATTCTACGTCAAAAACACGCTACTCATCATCGGGCATTCTATCATCGAAACTATCTGTTTTGAGTTTGGAACGAAATTCGCTCCGCCATCCAAACGGGAGATATTTCCAACTCTCTTGGACAGCAACTCCTCGGCGCATGATGTGAAACCAGACTTTAAAATGAACAGCAACAAATATAGCAATGTTCCCCGGGCATATTTTCGATGACAGTCATAAAATATAAACAACAAGTTATTGAACTTTTGGACGCGTGTAATTCTTATTCCAGAGCTCTACATTTTTTTTTAATTGAATCTTTTTGGCCACATTTACAAAATTATCAATTTCTGCTCTTCTTGACAAAAGAACGCAATCTTCCCGAATACTGCAATTGCCCGGTAATCATAGAACGCCAATCAAATAGAATTTTGATATTTCCTCAAAAACCTTCTTCTTTTTTTTTCTTTTTTTTTTCCACGGAAGTCCTAGAAAGCTGGCCATGTCGCGCGTTGCCCATGCACAATTTTCTGCTCATTCGGTTCCCGAAGGCGTTTACACGAAGCGACATTGTCGCTGTCGCTTCATCGTATGCGATTGTTCCCTTAATGCGATAGGATTGTCGGCCATAAGAGCGAACGACCAACAAAAACGGTTGAGCCTTGTTGACGAACGTGTGTTAATGTCACACCGCCGTCTTTCCTCGATGCAAAGCCTTAAGGCGGTTGTTCGCCGAAACCAAGCCCGCGGTCACGCGGCTCTTACATCGTACCAAAGGCGCAACGTGCGCCGCAGACGTGCACATTGACAAAATTAACTTCGAACACGACTCCACCCGTGTTCAAAACATTTTTTTTTTTTTTTATGTGAAAGATTTTAAATGGCAACAATGAAAACGTGACGTCAACAAAAGGCAGGGGTTCACTCTTTGGATTGTAGACTTTGTTCCAACTGATTGCGAGCAATTTCATAATGTGAAATGAATGCTTTAGAAGCTCGCTCCACTACCCGCGCAGCGGCACGGAACGAATCCTCGTCGTATGGCCCATTTTTAAACGCTCGCTCGACCCGCAAGTTTGCCATCCCCTGACGTCACGGCACTCAAAAACGCGGATATATTTGAATGTTGGTTTTGGCGCTATTTTCGCTTGTCGATTTATCAATAACTATTGCGAATTTCGCGATACTAAATAGCACACCGAAAAGGGCAAAGGCCGGTGATTCCGAATATACAGGTAGAGTGGGCAGCTAAAGAAATCGCCGAAGTATTCCTTTAACACCGTTTGCCTCGCGTCCTCGTACCTGGCGCCAAGTGTGTATCAACGTTTCTCGACGTTGCACTGCGACTTTGCACCTGTTGATGGGGTCGAGATAACGTGTCTTATAGACGTATGCCAGGGAAGGGTGATATCAAGCCGTGTCCTTCGGCAGATTTCAGCCGCGTTCGGCAGCGCGAGCGGCACGCCTGTTTTTGTAAACAGATACGCGCAGCTCTGATAAGGAGATCGGACCACGGTTGTGCTCGAAAGACCGATTAGAATGCTCGTCTATCTTCTCTCTTCGAGTCGCCTGTTTGCTTCGCGGCCGACTGCGACTAGATCAACAGCAGTGAGGTTGTAAACAAAGCTGCAATCGAGCCACTTGGTCTAGATTCAGAAACATCTCGGAAAGCGATGGCGCGACATGTCCTCTGACTCAGGACTGTCAACATCCGAAGGGAATTGTACTGTTCACGTGTCTAAAAAATATCAATCAGCACTCAATTTAATCGCGGGCATTATTTTGACAGTCATTTTTATGCTGCTGACTTGCAGCGCGCTTTGCACGATCCGTACGTACTTCAGGGGGAAATACACATTGTGTTTAAAGAAGGGCAAAACTTGAAACATTCAGACATTGCTGAGTTGTTTTGAAAGCGAGTCTTTCTTGAGAAATTATATCTTGTGTCTTCGCTGTAGAAGGTCGTGCCGTCTGGATAGTGCGCTGCTGTTGTGTGGGTATTGCGCAACACAAGCAGAACAAAGTCTGTCCGTATCTAAACAGGTGTTGTTAGCAACTCTGTTGAACAGACCTTTTTTTTTTTTTTTTTTTGCTGGGGGGGGGGGGGGGAGGGGCGGCAAAACCATTTCCACTCTCCGCGACACACCAAGGCGACACAAGTGATCGCAGTTCTCTACTTAAAGAAAATATATTTCTCAGTACTATATTCGCTCCGTTCACCCTTCGCTGAGACTAGAAGCTCCGCCTTCAGCGCAAAGTTTCTGTCCCTGCTAACACCAAGCGTAAATGCATTTATCTTTTTTTTCTTTTTCGTTTATGCGTCGCTCAGCTATATTATTCAAGCGCAGTGAATGTACCGTTACATAGCACTTTTATCATGTGCGTCCATGTTTCTAACTTGGTTAGTCTCTGAGCGCACTTTTACTTGAGGTGTAACAAGGTATAGTTTGAAATTCCCAGCTTAACTGAACTTATTTATAATTTCGAGTAGCATCTCAGGCCCGTACCACAATATACATATCACCGCGCCTTCGCGGCTCCAGGGGAAGGTTCATCCGTCTTCGCAGTGTTGTGTTTGGAAAAAGACTGACGTAGCGACGAACTCTCTCGAAAGCGCACCGACAGCCAGGAGCACTCTTTGTTGCCCAAGAACTTGCTCGTTTTCACGTGCGCTCTCAAACGAACGCGCGGAGGGAGAGTAGCAGCATTTCTGGACGCGCTCGTCCGTACCCCGGGTTGGGCGCCAAATATAGTGACGGCTTCCAGGCCAGAGACACGGGGAACGGTTGCCGCCTAATAATAGCCGGGGATGGGAACTCTGGGATTCTTTCAACGGCATCAGATTAACAAAACCGAAACCGGGGTTGTTTGCTCTCTTTTTTCTTACGTACTGCAGTGCGAAAGCGCCTCCGGTTTGACAGCTCTCGGAATTGACCCTGTGGCGATAACCTCGTACTGATAATGACCTTTTTTTTTTGTTGTTTGTTTAACGATTTCCGCAAGCCGCTTTGACGCTCCTTAAACATTCCTTACGCAAGTTAACTCGTAGAGCTATCTACTGAAGAGCCATAGAAGAGGAGCCGACGTTTTGCCAAGAAACTGAACGAAGCGTCGGTGGCCGTTGTTGGACTCGACAAAAGGTTTCTTTGCGATTTCATAGTGCATAGTGTGCCTCCTTTTGTTGAATTACTGCAATGCCTGAGCCAGGCTATATATAGAAAATAATATTATGACTTCAAATAATAATTGGACCGCACGTTCGTTTCTAATTTGACACATGCCAATTTAGTGCCACGGAGACTGAAATCATTTCCAATTAAATACAAGAAAGGGGAAGCAGAATGCGTAAGCGGGCTGCATTTGGAGGACGACGCCTGTTTGTGATTATGTAAAATTTATGAAATGGGACTGACCTCGCAGAAACTTACGTACACAGTAGGTGTTCCGCTAAAGGCTTTAACCGACCGACGTCTCTTCGAATAATTATTAAAGTAAGGCCAAATGTCTACAGCTAATGGCGCGGAGTGGAAACAAATGACAGTACTTACTGCTCGCTCACAACTACGAAGTTTGGGGTGTTGCTGCAACAGGTGACCGTAGTAAGCTTTCAGCCAGTTCTTTGAGCCCGCCGCCTAACCAATCGTTTTAACTGAAAACACATAACCTAATCCAGCATTATAACAGAAACATATAGACATTTTTTTCGTTTTCTCCCGTCCCCAGCCGCCTGGTGGTATGCATATCCGGTATGGAGTACGAAAAAAAAAAAAACATTTCGACCCGCAAATAGTTTTAAAAAAAAAAGTAGAGGTGAGGCAAAACGAGAATGAGTCCACGGTTACGCTCGTATCCTAAATGTATTCTATTGGCGTAGCGACGGAAAGACAGTGTTTTCGCCCGTACCGAGACTGACGACATTCAAGATGGCGCCGCCCTTGCGAAAAATGTCTATACGCATAGATACATGTAGAAGACATCCCGGCGTTAGCGCGGGTGGGCGCACGTTGTTGCAGCAACGAGCACACACAGAAGCGCTCGCACTTCAACGGCAATAGCGTGTGCAAGGAAATTGCATCTATAATCGCCGACACCTTAATAAACGCAGAGAGTGGGGAGTCCCGTGCATCTAACTACTGCTCAGCAGCCAATAAGATTGCGGCATCTGGCGATAAGAACACCAAAGAACCAATCAGAAAGCAAGAAGCCTGAATATATAATAGGCCACGCCCCACGTTTTTTAGGCTGTCGGCAGCAGCAGTCATTTTTCTTGTTGCTTTCGTTCCAAAAACATTTTCTGTTAGTTAAAAAAAAAAAAAAAAGCGGCGAGCGAATGTTAGCATGGCTGTTTCGTGTTTACTCGATAGATTATATATACGGCGGTGCATCACCTATAAAGTTTTCTGGCTCCCATATACATGTACTTTTATCTTAATCTCCGCAGCTGTACAGCCCTTGACCACTTCCCGTTCAGCTCAGCAACAACATCCGGCAAAGGAGACCGCGCAAGCGCGCGCGCGGGCGAACAGCCGTTGACAGCAGCAGTGTAGTGGGGGTCTCGACCGGCGGCGGCACCCGTCGTCGTCGTCCGCTGTTCCGGTGGGCGCCCGTCGCCAGCGAAGGACACAAAGCATATTCGCAACACATCCGGAGATTTCCCGAATTAACACCTGGCGAGCCAATCACCGAGCGCACCAGCGTGCAGCTCTCGGAAACAATGCGAAACAACAGCAGCTGACTCGCAGCGCGCGGCGACGCGGCAAGGCGAAACTAATGGCCTCCAACGAGCTTCCACGACGGCGCTCGCTGGCTGCTGCTGCCTGTGTGTGTGTGTGTGTACCTGGCAGCAGGAAAGTCAGCTGAGATCCGGCCCACGTCACACACGACAGAAGCTGCGAGAGATATACCAGCACCGCGGCCCCACGAGAGCAAGGACGGCGATGCCGCGAAAAGCTTCCTGTCGAGGAGGTCGTCACACGGTTGTACGGCACTCGACGGCAACAGCAGTTCATGTACTTCTTTAATGTAAAAGCATAGAGACAAGAATAATACAAGATGTGAAAAGGAGAGCTCTGGAAAAGCGAGAGATTTCGCTGCTTTAATTAGTGTATCTTTATTTGTTTTACTTTGAAGTGACGTGGGAAAAAAAGAAACGCAAAGAAAAGGCGGTGAAAAAAAGGGAAGACAAAGTACGGTAAATATTATGGCTCTTAAAAGAATAATCACAAAGATTGATTACCAATAGTATGGCTAGTATGCCAGCAGGTGGTGCAGCATAAATTGCAGAAAACGACAGATTTTCTCAAATGATCTCACACATTGTCTAAATGGGAGTTACCATTCAAGTTCAGCCATTGCCGCAGTGTCGCGATCCTACTGTGGTCGTCAAAGTTGCCAGACAGATAGGCAGTCTAAAGCCGGGGATACACAGCTCATACATCATACAGGAAAAAAAAAAAAGACAATCTGCAAACTCGAGTCACTGCCAGATATCCGTGGTTCGAATGCCGCGTGCCAAGTTTACTCCTTGAACTTATTGCCGTGCGGCATTCGAAGCACGGATCTCGCCGTGACTCGCGTTCAGCAGTCACACTGTTCATACATCATGTTCATACATCGGTGTTCGCTGCAAACACTACGGCAGTATTAATCCGCGGACACACGCCGAGCATGTTTTAAGATGTGCTTCTATCATACATTTGTACGCTTCAAATATCTCTGCAGACAGTTTGTGTATACAGGACCTGTGTACAACGAAGAAACGCGCCTCGGACACTGTCCTCACACCGTAATTGGCCAGGCCTTTGGAAAGTGTTTCATTCGTTGTATTTTTAACTTTCGTTTCAACGAAAGGCGTCTAATCTTGAACCGCGAATGCCTACATAAATCCATCCCTAAGTGCCTGCATGCAGCTCTTGAGTGGACTCCGAAACATCTCCGACGGTTCAGGGCGCGTTTCTTCGTGACACGGCCAGCCCGTCTCGGACACAGTTTACGAGCCGACGATTTCACGCGTGGCGTTGGCGCGGCTGCGTGGCGGCGAGTACGCCATGCCCGAGGGTCCTTGGCTCGACGCTCCGGCGGACGGCGTAGAGACGCGGCAACCAAGGTCTTCGGGCAAGGAGCCGTCGGAGTCAGCCTGGAAGCATCCAGCCCGAGGGTGGAGCACCTTGAACAATTCGAGGCGCCACAGCTTCGTCGCTGCCGTCCCTGTTCTCGCTGCTGCTTGAACGCCGATGGCCTTCCCTGCTTCCTTTCAGCGAACGAGGGAGGGAGATTATAGCGCGAGAATTATTCGAACGCGGCGCTTACGAACCCGCATAAATTCGTTGCCGATGACAATCGCAGGGGCGCGAAGCGATGTCCGTCGATTTCTTTCTGGCATCGCGAGTCTTCACTGGGGGACCACTGCGAGTGCTGGTGCAGGCATCTGCGTTTGCCTGTGACCGGCTGTATACAACGCCTTACACTACAACGTCGTTGCGCGGACCTCAGTTGCAGCTGCAGAAATAAGGGTTATGGCGCAGGCTAGCTAATAAACGTTATAATTAGAATGCCATTAAATGCAAAGGTGCAAGCGAGCTGGACAAGAATGATGAAAATAATCCCTGGAGAAGGGGAACAAGGGGGACAGAGGACAAACACAAATCTCCAAACACAGCTAGGTGACTGGTGCGCGACCGAAAAAATCCGCCTGGTCCGGGTATCGAACCCGGGACCTCTCCATTACAGGTGGAGCGCTCTACCAATTGAGCTAACCAGGGGTTAGACATCAGTAGAGCAAACGGGTTTTATCAGCTGCCACCAGTCTAACACCAACAAGGGTGAAGCTTGCAATTTAAGGTTATAATTAGAATGCCATTAAATGCAAAGGTGCAAGCGAGCTGGACAAGAATGATGAAAATAATCCCTGGAGAAGGGGAACAAGGGGGACAGAGGACAAACACAAATCTCCAAACACAGCTAGGTGACTGGTGCGCGACCGAAAAAATCCGCCTGGTCCGGGTATCGAACCCGGGACCTCTCCATTACAGGTGGAGCGCTCTACCAATTGAGCTAACCAGGGGTTAGACATTCATACTTAAAAAAAGGAGACAGGGGAAAAGGAAGGGACAAACACAAGGAAGTCTTGAGACTTTGTTCTATTTGTCCCTTACTTTTCACCTGTCTCGGGGTTTCTTAGGTGTAAACTCGGCTGCAACTTACCCTTTAACTCGTCATGAGCAGCCACAAGCATGCGCAAAGCAGTCGGTCATACTTAAACGCAAATGTCTGAACCAGCCTTTAGTCAGTGAAACGTCGATGGAGCGCCATCGCCATTATTCGTGCGTTCCGCGTGCAAAAACTCCAACGTTTACGTGAAGTGTTTGTGGTGCCTGACTGACTCGTAGACGGAAAAGGAAAAACGGCGTGCAAAAAATAGGGACAAAGTAGAAGTGCACACAGAACGAGCACTACTACCTTGTCCCAGTTTTTTTTTTTTTTTAGTGTGAATTACATTATTACCCTAATTTGGCTCGTAGAGTTTGTAGCTTCGATTAATCCAGAGGAAAGGTAACGACGGAATAAGTATAAAGAATACAGGGCTCGTCTAAACCAAAATCGGGCCATTAACTTCGCATTCCACAGAATCGTGATAAGGCTCCTCAGCTTTGAGATATTCAACCAAAAGGATATAATCAGTCTGATCACGAACCTACATCTAGGAGGAACGGAAAGCATAAACATTACTTCCAGTTGATCGTATCCATTTTATTTGCTGGACAGTTGCGATTTTCTTTCGCATCAAAAGCGACGAGCAGCGTGGTTGAAAGCTAACGCGAACATGGCACGAGAACCATCACACAGTCAATATATATAGACACACAACAACGTAACCCTGCCCACTTCACAAGCTTATAATTTTAATTATAATTTTCATATACTATTAGAAACCATAGATGTTGCTCTTGGAACACCGCATACACAAATATATATACATATATATTTATTGAAGGATACAATGGCAATTTAGGGTGCCATATGTCTTTTCACGAGGGGAACCGACATCATATATATGAGCCGCCAGAGGTGTTGCCTGCCGCCGCCGAGACATTTGCAAGGCGAACACTCAATCCGTGTTTACGTCCCTCTCTGTGTTGAGGGATACGAAGGCTGGCGGCTTATCACGGGAGAAAATATCTTTTGAAGCCCCAGAACAGGTTGCAAATGCGGCAGGTGCGACGCTTGCCACGAGCGCTTGTGGCCGTCAGATATACACGGCGAAATTGGCAGCGCCCAGAAGCCGTCGTTGCGGCCGGTCCCGGGCGCGCGTCAGCTGGCGAAGTGATTGGACCTTAGAATAGCATACAAAAGGTCCGCGGACGTCTGGATTACGTTCGCCCGGTTCCACAGGGACGCTTCCAGGGGCGGCCGCCACTGACATCAGTGACATGTGATGTAATCTGTTGGCTCGGTGTTTGCAGTCGGCATTACGATCAACTCTCTGCACCCGTGAGCCATCGCAATTGCCACTGCGTTGGTCGCGAACAATAGCCGAGCTTAATTTTATGCGAGCGTTTCGAGGTCAATCTGATATAATCGAGACTTTTAGCAAACCGTTACCGCGTTGAAGCATGTTTTTAATCGCGCGCCCCACGAACACGGTAACGGTTTGCTAGAAAGTACCCATTAGTGGTAACTGTGCGTCTCAGTAAAATAGCTTGCGTTCCGGCGAATATACACCCGATACTGCGCCGGCGTCATCATGTATGAATGCGCTCGAGGAAGTCTTTGTTGATTGATCGGATGACTCTGATAACGATACCCCATACTTCGTCGCCGCCTTTGCGCGTGCATCGAATCGTTACCGGAATCACCGTAGTGACCCACTAAAAAATGCCTAGCAAATTGCTGGGCAGTTCACGTTCCCGCTACTTCGGTGACGCTTTCTTGGCTCGTTCGGCGCGTGATCGGTCCTGGCTGCTGTGCGTGGGTCTTCGTCGTCGTGTGAATTTAATTCGACTTTATTGCTCGCTGTCGCGCCGTCGGGTGTTGGTTGTGATGTTTAGCAGCCCGCCTGGCCCGTTGAGCTAGTCGTTTTCGTTCGGTCCTATTCTTTAGGGATTGGCGTCTACCCTCCCGGCGCTCTCTGTCGGTTAGTTTAACTGCTATAACATAACGCGTGAATGTATACACCTGATAGCAGTTCCTGCAATAAAAATACCGACGATAATTCTGCTTTAAAAAAAAAAAAAAAGTCAATCAGCATTGAGTTTGGTGTGACGTTATACGACGTCATACCTGAATCAATCAATCAACCAACCAAGAACAATGCTTTTGAGTCGTGGCTCCCTATGAACAAAGGTTTAAAAAAAATGATCATCAAAGTTCACGAGGCTTATCCTCGAGCAAAGATGCTCAGTTCGACGTAAAAAAGGAGAAAAAGAATGAAAGCACGCCACGTGCCACTCGTTCACCATCGTCACCACCACCCCCCTATTCGGCGAAGAAGCAGGTTCGAATCGACTGTTTCTTACGGTGCACTCTATCCACTACGTGCAAGCTCCGTCCGCCCTTAAGCTCACAGTGCGGTGGAGGCTATGTGTTCGTTGGACCAGTCATTTACGCCCATCTTTCACCACGTGATCAAGCTCACGCCCGCATCCAAACGCGGAGAGCGGGCTCGAATGATGAAAGGGATGGCTGTCGATTGGTCCGGCGAAGAGCGCGTATCTCTCATCGCACTCTCCGCTTGGGGCTAAGCGGATTATGTACTCCATTCCACCGTAACTTGGCAAAGAGGGAATGCTGAGACCCCCCTCGTGCCAGTAAGAAGCGAAACACGGGGCGCAGCTCACCGCAGGAGGAGACAACTCCGATGATACGTACGTAGCCACGTGACTTTCTCCGACGCGCTAACTGGCTAACTGGGGCAGTACCCTTAGCCGCCTGCCAAGTTGGGGTGAAGCGGAGAATCGTCGAGGACAAGTTTCCAGTCATTTCGCAAGATTATGAACTCGTCGACTGTATAGGCGCGGCTTACCCTTCGTAAGCCTCTTTGCGCCTTATAAGCCGCCTCGGCGCTATTTCCAGCCGCGCTCACAGCAGACGTGTGCGACAACAGAGCGCCTGAAGACGATCGAGCACTTCAGCGGCAGGACAAAGTTGTCTCGTTGTTAGACAGGCTCTTCGGGATTGTCGGCGAGGTCGCCAAACCGAGTCCCCAGACGGGGAGCCCGGTGGTGGCAATAAACTCTTCGGTGGAAGGGGGCACAGCATCCAGAGAACGCATCGGGGGCAAAAAAAGATCGACCTCGCGACATTGACGTCCTTCGGCTCTTCTCCCATTACGTGTACCAACGTAAAAGAAACATGGGGGATCCGGTGTGCGGCGAAACTTCGCAGCTATCGGGGCAAGAAAGGAAGAAAGAAAGTGGTGTTTGGCCTGAGAAAACAGCCGTGATAAAGTGCCACGAACACCTCTTAAATCTTGGGGCGCGAGTTCTTTCTGGTTCTATCTTTTTTTTTTTTTTTTCTTTTTAACTAACGCAAAAGACGCGTTCGCCAACGGATTCAGTTTATCGAGCTGGTTCTACGCAAACGTACACACCAGTCTTCCTTCGTAAAAAAGGAAGATAAAAAATAAAATAGCATTAAAGAAACCCTGTAACTTCTACAAGGTTACGTTCCAAAACTGTGTACATACTTTTTTTTTTTTTTTTGACGCTTGCGTTGGGGTAATGCACTTCGTGACTGACCATTTTCTCTAACGCGCTCGTTTGAACGTGGTTACGCGAGCAGCCCGTAACTTCCACATTCACAACAAAGGCGCTGTTATGAACTGAAAACGTTCTGGAATCAGAGTATTAGGACGGTCGTAGGGCAGTGCTGCTGGTGAAACTGCGTAGATAGCGAGTTCTGGTTCGAAATGTCCGGAATGGTGGGTTAAAGGTGAATCACTTAAGTTGTAATAAATTAAATTAAAGTATCTAAATTGAGTATAAAATAAGTAATAGTACTTTAATTACTATGGTGGCATCGTGAGTTCCAGGGTTAAATTAAAATCAGAAGTAATTTTGCATGATGACTTTGCAACGCTGGCCTACAGCTTATTCCCGAGCTATTGAATGGACAGGAAGCGTTGGGTCGTATGCCTCAATAGACCGATCTCACCAGCTAGTTTGAGTACGCCACCGCTGCCGATATGCATCGTGGGAGCTGTAGTCTTTCTGCACGCGCGACAACCCTGCTGGAGGTTTGCGCGAGCAGACCACGAGGCAGCATGAGCTGTCACGTGAACTGGCGTCTGCCTCCTACGAACTACAGTTATGGCGGCATCACGCATGCGTGGAACGCTTGTTGAGATCGGTCTTTTGGCCATAGGCCAATTGAGGCATACGACCCAACGCAGATTGAGGCATGCAACTCGATTGGGGACTGGATTTCCTCAAAATTTCTTACCCTAACCCTGAATCGTGGTCCTAAAACAAACACCGGTCTTGACGTTCTATACTGATGTAGCAAGATACTCATAAGACGGGTCTTTATCATTAATTAACCTCGTTAAACAAAGGCACAACAACCTACGCTTCGTAATCAATCTTCAAACAATGAGGCAAAGACACAAACAAGTACATTTTATTGAGGAAAAAAAAATCCTGTCAAATTAATGTTCCTCGATACGGATGACGAAATAACTTTTGAAGGAAGAATAATCCATATTTATGATGATTACTTTCGCGCAGTAGTAATTATAATGTTAATTAACCGACTTTAGAAAAGGATAATTTATTGCAAATCAACTACATTTCAGAGGTTATTTACCCGACGTGCCAGAACAACCCCCAAAATACCTAAAACTCTTGTTCTTCCTTTTTTTTTAGTAGCAGTTTTCTTGGTGGCAACGTCGAACCGTCACACAAAGCATTCTGGGTACGAATGAACCACTGAGTTTCGGTGTCGATTAGGTGTTCAAACAAATTTCAAAGCAAAAAAAAAAAAAAAAAAAGCGTTAAGAACGTTTACAAAACGCACATGCAAAAGAAAAAAAATATATATATATGTGTTTAATGCAGCGATGTCTTGTTAATATGGACACCTCCGTTCTCCCACAAAATCGTCCATAATGTGAGTTGTTCATAACACCGAGACGAAAATGCTCTGAATTGTCCACCTCGTCTCTGAAAAATCTGTTCATATAGCGAGGTATCCATATATCAACAGGGTTCGTTCGAGACATGACTGCAATGTGGACAACTGGTTCCCAGAATGCAATGCGTATATGCTGTTGCATGCAGGGATTTATGGATGTGGTCTATTTCGTCAGGAAGCCGACGAGCCGGTTGACACGCAGGCTTGCGTGATATGTTTCGGAAATTTCGTTGAAGGTATAATGAAGGCACTGTCGACATATATGTGTAGTAATACCACTAGTACAGGAGACGTTAGCCAAAAGCAGGTCACTTCCCCTACAATAAGTCATCGGAAGTGGAAAAACAGAAATGCTCTAAGGTATTCACTCACGAAGAGTTCGCCAGGAAATCCCAAGATTTCTGCAAAATGTCTCGAGTGATTCCACTATGTAAATCTAAAAAAAAAAAAAAAAAAAGAGTTAATGCAAAAAAAAAGGCGCAAACAAAAAAGCTGACGTTTAAAAATGCCTGTCCTTCATCCAGCAAAAACCTAAAAAGCAGTTGAAAAAAAAAAAAAGAACGAAAAAACGCGAAAAAAAAAATAATAATGGCGCACTGTTTCCTCGTCGTTTGAGTTTCCTCCGCACGTAGCCGCGAACGGCTCCGGCGAGCCACTCGCGAAGCGGAGCCGTCGGACGATGATGACCGATATTCGGCGACGACGAACGAGGCGCACGAGTCGACATTGAAACGTTTTCACAAGGCGGCGGACAAAAAACCGAACGGGCACCGCGGCGTTTGACTTGGCAAAAAATGAGCACGCGCAGCAGTCGGTGAGCAGCGCGATGGACGCCCACGCAGTCCCAGGACAGAGCGAAAAACAACCGCCACCCCGATTACTCGCCGAAGGACTTCTGCTGCACACTTCGCCCACGAATCGAGTCTTCGAGGTCGAGCGTTGCGAGCGCCGAGTTACTTTCGATTTGTATTTTTTGTCGACTCTTTGAGAGTCCATTAAAGAGTCCGGAGGTCGGCGTCTGTCTGGCGCTCCGTGTCTACCTCGTGTCTGTCTTCGGGTATCGAGGACAAACAACAACAACAACAACTCCCTCCCGAAACGAACCGCGAGTAGGGCGTTAGCATTATTTACGGCGGTGAACCGAGGCAATGTTTTGCTCGCGTATACGTCCACTCGGTCGCGGCCAAGCGAGCTGGGAGGTCAGCAGCAAGCAGGAGACAGACGAGCGCGCGAGCCGTGGATTTAAACGGTCGTCGATGTTGTCCTCCTTAAGTGCCGCGCGTCGAACTACAGCCAAGAGTGGAGTCACATTCAATCAAAGGCAAAAAGGGGTGTGGCTATTAGAGGTGCGCGCGTATTTGGGCGCGGGGGCAACTACGGGCCCTTCGCTGGCTGGTTCTATAGATGACTTTCACTGACGTGACATTAGTGGCCATTGTGTCAGCCTCGCTGGTCAGCACGTATACAATGATCCTCAAACTTAACGCCGCCTCTCGGCTACCCAAATTTTAATCTACTGCCGGTTACTAAAGCTAAACTGACCACTGCAGCAGCTGGAATATCTCCCACAGGCCGAGCTGTGATCGGAGAGTCAAAACTTCCCCAAGTATAGTTTGACCCGTACAGAACCCCCCCCCCCCCCCCCCGCCCCCTCCCCAAAAAGAAAAAAAAAAAGTTTCAAAACGGGTTATTTTGTGGCTGCGTTAACTTTGGGGAGCCTGTACCTTTGCAGCACACATTGGGCGCCACGCAATTTTTTTTTCTTCTCGAGAGCAAGTACGTATGGTAACCAGCCCGGTACGGTGACGTCACGTGCAAGCCATGTACAGCAACTGCTTCGTTGCTATAGGTGTCCAGACGGCTCATTAGACACACGTGAGCACACAGGTCGAAAGGGACCCGGCCTGTGGGGATCACCGTCGTCGTTATGCACCACGCATCACCGAACTCGCGTAATCGCGATCTTCAATGTGCCTCACACCTGATGTGCAGCGCTTTTAAAGTTACAGAAGCAGGCCAGTGTGCAGATATAAAAAAAAATATATATATATATTTTGTTTATACGTTCAAACGCGCAAAGAAGAGTTACTTCTACATCGAGCTAAGTGCACGCAGCCAACTGAACGCTACGCACAATTCTTCAAATCAAGGTCTGCAGAAAAGACTGAAAGGTGTGTTGCCCCGTCCCCTGTGTTATATTAAACTCTTTCTAAACTAAATAACCAGTCCTTCGACCAATCTACAAACATTCACGTCTAGGAACATTATAAAAAGTCCATTTTTCCGAGCAGCACCACCCCCTCCCCCCCCCCCCCCCCACACACACACACACACACATTTTTTTTAAGTTGTCAATATTGGGTAATAGTATATTATACTATAATAAGCGAAGGTATGGCCGAGCGGGTTAGGAAACATCATAATCTGATTACAGGACAAGACGACCCAACATTTTAGACGTAGCTGAGTTCATTCGCAAGGGAACAGCATTTTATAGCCGTCCACGAAGACAGGAAAGGTGGAAGACAAAAAAGCAAGACGCCGCAACTTTGGCGGAACTGAACTAGACTGACTGAACTCCACCCAGACACCCCATCACGAGTAGACTTGACAGGGATTATCATGTCAGGTAGCTCGGCGGCGGATTCTTCTGGTGGTGGTGTTTGGGTGGAGGTGGTCAGCCTGGATCAGTTTTGAAAACTTTGCGGCGGCATCTCTTGTCTTTCCACTTTCTTGTATGCGTGTACGGCTATAAATTGTTGTACCCCCGCGAATAAACTCGGCTGCCTTTGAGATTTAGTGTCATCTTGTCCGTTATTTTATTTCTTGTCTCGGGATTTAGATTTTAAAGATAATACTATAGCTTTCTTCACCGTAAGTTCGCTAATGCGAACAATCAGAAAACGTCAAAAACGTACGATCTCGGCGTTCGTCATGTTCCTGTACGTGTTCTATCATCGCTGAATCAATCCTAAACAGAAAAAAAAGCAGGGTGACTGGCGCTTTTGGCGAAACCTGATTGATCCCCGGTTAGCTCGTTGCGTCGTCTGCGTCTGGACTTCAGCTGAAACGAAGTATAATAGACAACATAATGTCTCACACGGAGACCTTTTTGCCTGATGGGAGATATATAAATAGTATATTTGTGTGACGGCTCGTTAGACACACGAGTAAACAATTAATCACCGTGGAACCCGCATCACACTCTTGACTTCCAGACGGTTTCCATAACCGGCGCGACTCGTCTGTACGTTGTTCTCGCCAATAATTATGCGGAATTCTTCTTTTTTTTTTTTTTCCATTTCTTTGATATTGCTTTTTGTACCTAGTTGACGAGGGTGGGTTATCGTTACAATAAAAAAAAAAATATATATATATATAGTTCCAAGACTGAACACGGCCGAGCAACACAGTATTATCGTGCACCCATTGTAAATTTCCTGTTCTTTACCTGCCCGCTGTTTTTTTTTTTTTTTTGCCTACATTTTTAGGTGTGTATTTTTATTCCCTGAAGCTTCCTCGTCCGCTTCGCGCATTCCCGTTTTGAGCGAACAAAGTGATCTGCAGAAACACACGAGGCGTCTCTGTGTCCTCCTCGAGCGCATCCAAACCCACGTCCGTCAGCAAATTGATAGTGGCTCTTGCGAGTCGTCGAAGTCCACCGCACAACACGACTAACTGCAAAACGACAACGGAGGCAGAAAAAAAATATACAAGAAAAACAAATGGCCCAGGACCCAAGCTTGCTTGGACTCGTCTCCTAAATCTCTCCTGTTGTTCGTTCAAAAAGAAAGGGGGGGGGGGGGGGGGGGGTGGGGACGCCTTCACGCCGAAAGAACCGATAACTGTCGAAAACGTTAGCGTTGACAGATCGGCGGTTATTACAACTTTTCCTTCGGACGGGAAAAGCCCCCCCCCCCCCCCCCCCCCTTTTTTTCTTTTTTTCCAGCGTCGCAGGGTTATTTATTTGACAGTCCCTTTTCAGTTCCATTTACCCGGCAGAAGTAAGCACAGCACGGGGTCAGACGCACCGAGCACACCCAGCAAGGCTTCCTAACACGGCCGACCGATCAAACGGGCTTCCAAGTCTTGGCCCAACCGAGGCTCCTTCTTCAGTCCCGCGGAGACGAGGCTCTTTGAAGGGGGACACCTTGCCGTGCTGCGCAAGAGGACTTGGTCTCCCTCCCTTCACCGAAGAGCAACAACGAAGGCGACGCTTGGGCAAGGAGACATTCCGAAGCCGCTCAGGCAGGCTCGCCGATAGAATCTTCCACTGCGGCGGCATTTCGCGGCGGCTTCTTCCTGCGTAGTCCCCAGCGCGCTCGCTACCCGCTACGAACAGACATCCGCCACAGCCTCGGAATAGCAAATGCGAAGGCCTCTTTCTCCGTGCGTTGTGTGAAATCCCGGCTTGATTTTTATTTTCCTGCGGGTTAGGGTAATCGCCGGAAAGAGTTGGCAATTCCACCGGGGCGATCACCAATGCGGCGCAGGAGATTTTAGCCCGTGTGTTCATACACAGTGATCACACACAGTGCATGTCCCATGATCCCGTGTGTTTTGTGGGCGTTAGGTTTAACCGGCGATGGCAAACGCTCTTTGACGACACGCGCCATGACAGTGCATTTTTGGCACTGCTTGGTTGAATTCATCGTATCGCGGCCGGACTTAACTTGAAACGGATGATTGCGGTACACGTGCATTGTCTGCTTGATTGTCCCTTCAAGAACGATCATTGTATTTACGCGATAGAGTGACGATAAGGTTGTTGTTACCACTGCCAACCGGCGAAAATGGTTTGCCCCGACGGAAGGTTCGTTGAGAGAGACCGAGGGACACAGGTCGACGCGCGAGCGAGTAGGTACAGAAGATAGATTGACGGAATTGTTATCGGAGGATATCAATGAACTGTATTTTCCCTTCTGTCTCTACAGTCGAAGCGAGCCCGACGCCGAGCGAACTCAGGTCGACATCCAACTGAAGACAGAGTTCGGAATACAAACCAACCAACCGACAGCCCGCTTCTTCGTTCCAACCCCCCCCCCCCCCCCCCCCCCCCAAAACTCGACCCAAACTATTCTCAGTTCTGTCAACGTACGTATCTCTCCCCCTCTCCCTCGCTGCTTCGTTTTAGTTGTCATTACTTTTCCCTGTGCCGCTTCCATCGAGCCAACAACTCGGCGACTCGGTCATTCCCACCCGCGAGAGGAGGAGGGTGGCGCGGCGTCTCGACTGTTCTCGAAGCTTCACTCAAGAAAGGACGAGAGAAAGAGGTTGAGAGAGAAACGATGGGTGGGAAGGAGGGGAAGCAAGCAAACTTCTACAGAGAAGGGAACTGGCCCGAGATAGCTGTTCGCAAGAGCGAGCGAGCGAGCCCTCTCGAGATACCAGCGCACGCACGCACGCACGAACGTGGCAGGCGTCCAAGTGAACGTGCATTCGTTGTTTGGAACCCCCTCCGATGTCGCCTGCAAAGACGGAGCACTGTGGGGGAGGAAGCGGAGGAGGGCCCGAGGGAAGAGGGGCGACGTCATCGAACCCTCATTCCTGCCTGCCCAAGCGTGTGTGGAGGAGAGAGAGAGCGTGAGAGGCAGCGTGGACCGCTGCCAAAAAACACGACGAGGTGGGCCGGTGGGACAACGGCAGCCATATACTTCACTCGGCTCGGAAAGGGAGCTAGCCGTATGCCAACAGCCCCACATATTCTCCCCGCGGCCGTAAGATGCAATCGAAAGCATATGGAAAGATGGCACACACTCATTTCATTATGTTATTAATTCGATAACGGACTGGCACAGATTAAATTGGTATCGCTAATATGACGACAATAGAGAATATTCTGTATGTTATCAACGACTAATTCAATCACGAACAGGGGACGCCCCATGATCCTGCGCTTATCCGCGCGTGATCGCGCGCTTTGTGATATCAAACGCAGAAATACAACGAACGATGTGACGATGCGCTTTTGGCCCTGCTTGATCCGCTCCATCGGATCGATAACGAGACCCGATAACGACGCGCATGCCCAGAGGCGCAGGAGGAGTATCGTTATCGGAGTTATTGGAACGATCTACGTTAAAACCCTCTAATGATACGCGGTTGTACAATGATGACTGTGCATTTACGACTATACCGTGTCATATCGGGCTGTCGCGCCTGCGCCGATCTTATCATATCTGTATACAAAACCGTCCCCGTTGCTGCGTCACGGTTGTTGTTGCATGTTCGAGGGCTGCCAGCAGCGTATATAGCAGTGGTCTCAAACTCATTTGAGCGTGGGGGCCAGATAACCGACAGTGGGAAGGACGAGGGCCAACGTTAGACCGGAGGGTGGTCAAAAGACGTAAAAGAGAAGAGACCTCGTGCTCTACGCTTTTTCTTAAACTCAGTTTTACCAGTGCCATATTTATATTTGATTTGTCTGTATGGCTACTTTGGGCGCTGACCTGATGTGATAACAAAATTTAAAATGACACCGCCCCACCAAAGTGCTCGCATTTTTAAAAGAACAAGACAGCAAGTACACCGTCGGTTTCGTTGCTCAATTCACTCAGGAATTAACCAGGCTCAACATGTATGTGAAAAACAATTCGTTGTTTGACAGTTCTTGCTTTTCTGACGATTTCTATTACAACACCTATACTTTACTTTTAATCACTTTTTTTTTTAAGGCGAGAATCCCGAGTTCGTAGATTTATCTTTGGCAGTTGCTCCTGCTGATCGAGAGTTCGCGCAGCCGAGACGCATCCTTCGAAAGAAGAGCTCGCGCTTGCAGCCTAGTAGCGGAATTGTTGTACAGTCGGCACGGAATGAAACGCGAACATGGAGCACATGGTTTTCGGCCCACGCTGAGTCACCTAGAGGCGCAACACCGAAGGTTTGGATGCACTGAGCAAGAGTCCAACACATCGAAGGAGGAGCCATCTTCTTGCAGCTCCCATCTGGTTCAGGTGGTGCAGCATCTAGCCAAAACCATGCACCCACTGTTCGCGTTTCATTCCCTGCCGACTGTACGTCACAAAAATCTGGGAAGCAAAATATAAAGCGAAACAAAGGGAAAGTGAACACAGATAAGTAAAAAAACTACGCGAATACGATAAAAGAGCGAAGCGACTTTTCGAGCGAAAATGAATCGGCGAGATGAGATCACGAGGGTGCGTCCATTTCTAACGCTCAAGACTTAGGACCGGGACTCGTAGCCGGTTGCCTGCGGGCCGCATCCCAGCGAGTCGCGGGCCGCATGCGGCCCGCGGGTCGCGTGTTTGAGACCCCTGGTATGTAGCCTCTGGGAATAAGGGGCTCTGCCGGAAATGAGATCCGGACGTGAGATATAAATTATAATTTAACGCGCGTCATCCCGCAAAAGAAGATAAGGTATAGTTAAGTCTCTAGATAAGAGCATCCTACAAGTAGCGACATTCTTTGAAGCGCCGACTGCGTGACGGTGCAGGTTTTAGGAAGCGAATGGCGGCGCACAGCAGAGGTCTGAACTGAATGGCGCCACTTGCTTCCGCGGAACGTGCTTTGTCATATGTATTGCTCGTCGTTACTTGTAAAAGAAGTATCAAGGGACTTTAGTTTGACCATGAGCAACGAAGGGTGGCACGTAAATCTAAGCCTTCTGCTGCGTAAACGTAATTGGTGCACGTGGCAACACCACGAGATAATGCCACAATTTAGGAAAGAGACACTTTATGTGACTGGATAAAGAAACTCTTTGCACGTTCAAATATTTGTTTATTTTCTTCAGAGGCTAATTATTACTCCATAATGCTGCGTATAGCGATGATAACCTTGGAACAACGACTACGTGCACCTACACTCCAGGTTATCACGCGCTAGGCAACAGTCGCCGGAGATGCAGTCGAGGGTGATGCACGGCACCATCATACTTAGTAAGCGATCCCTGACGAAGGCCGCGGGCGCAGAAAGGAGAACACAGACGATGCAGTGTGACTTGCCCCTCTCTTTTTTCTTCATTTTTTCTTAATGTTCGCAATTTTCGCATGGGGCCATTAAGTATGATGGCCGCGCTCTCAAAAACTGCCCCGAGCGAAGAGCAAATTACGCAGCTATATCCGCAGGAGGGACCAAGTCAGGCTAGCGTGAGACGTCTGCTGAAGAGGGTCATGCACTCGGAGCACGATCCGCACTGGGCCACTGTGAGTGACATTTCGCACTGGGTCATCGTGCACGACAATTCGCACACCCTCAGAAACGCTTGTCTTCGCATTGACTCCGCAACGTGCTCAAGGAGCTATACGCTCTAGGAAATCTGGAGTGTTTACTTTTCCGGAAAGCGGTTGTGAGAGCCAATCGGTGCAATCCACGCAGAGAGCTCGTACCTCCGTGGGTTGCAGCTTTTGGCTCTCCCGAGTGGATTGCGGGAAAAGACGCCCCAGAATTCTTAGGGTGCACACATTGCATAAGGCGAGCGTTCCAATCGCAAAAGAGAGGAAGCGCCTTTTCGTCTCTGTATAAGTGGAAAAAAGAAAATTGCGGTGCATCTGTTCATATACCGTTCGTGGAGAATAGCCAATTATCGCTGCTTGTGGCGGACGCTTAGTGAACGACAAAGCCGGGAAAACTATCAAACTTTAAAAACCAGATCTACGCCAAGGAGTCTGGGACGCTTGGCAAGTGGAACGGCGAGTTCGGAGCCCCCGAGGCCGACGCAGGTCGGATTTATCGGATCAGAATGTTATTTGCTACGCTGACAGGGCCGCGGAAGCTGCTCTTTCGCGGGTCCAATCACCGATAGCCCGCTTTTTATTGCCTGTCTTCGCTTTCGGGGCGTAGAATGTACAAAGAGAGCACGATTACGTGATGCAAGACCAAGGGTTCACTGGACCAATGAGGACGTAGCTTTCAGTACCCTGTATAGTTTAGCGCTGAACTTCATTCGAGGCGCTGTTTTGAGCAACCTCCGTGATCGGTCTGCCGCGCGCCGTATGCCGGGATGCAAATCTTTGTTGCAACATTTTTTTCCTGTCATTTTTGCTTTAAGAGGTTTGATTTGTTAATCACCTCTATCCGTGTCCTGACGAGACATGCTACATTAACAACAAGGACAACCGTTGGCAATAACGAGCGTTCACTCCTGCGTGGGGTAAATCGACATCGCAGCCCCCAAGCTCCACAGATGTCCTATATGCACGTCCACGTCCGAACGTCCGCAGAACCACGTGTGCTGCCGGAGTCGCCATTCTATGTTATAATGTAGGTACTATGTCGCCGGTCAGCCGTCCCGTCCCCGAGATCAGGTCGACCTGTCTGCATGCGTGGCACCGCGCGAGAGCGGAGGGGACAGCGCTGTAAAGCCCGGTCGCTGTCTCGTCCCCCAAACGCTAAACGGACAAAGCGTCTCTAATGCAAGCTGCGCCGGCCATTGTTCCTGCTCCCGGCAGCGCAGCGAGCCTTTTGTCCGCGCGGCCCGGCTTCTATGTGCCAGGAGGCAACAACAGCTTTTGTGCCCGGTTTGCAGCAGTGTCCCCTTTCAGCAGAGTGCGCTCCGTCGGTTCTTTCGGTGACGAGCGCTCAAAAGACCACTTCGCAAAAAAAGAACTATAAACAACGTAGGCTGCTCGCGTGGACTCGCAAATAGGCGGCGCTAAAGCGGCTAATTGTAGAAGCCACTGACTGGAAAGACGAGCCGATACGACGAGATAATAAAAAAAAGCCATCCTTTCGCGTGAGTCGCATTCGTATGCCCACGGACGGGGAGTCTGCTCATCAAAGTTGACGAAGGTGAGAGGGAGGAGGGATTTCAGGGAGAGAGGGAGAAATAACGAGGTTGTTTGAGGGGAACTCGAGGCAAACTCGAGGCATGGGTTCACACGCTGTTACGAATTACGAGAGCACGAGCACTTTAAACCAGCGCAGCGCGCACCAGTGTAGAGGAGATGCTGGAGGAGGGATCAAGGTCACGTTCCGGCGACCATTTAGGGTGTTTGTGGATCCGGTTTCGTGTTCTTATCACGGTAGTGAACGCGACGTCCTAGTTAACGACGCTTTTCTTTTTTTTTTCGGGGGGAAACTGGTTGAGGGGGCTTGTCCGCGTATTTAGCTAGCGTTTCGCTCTAACAGTGCGCGCAAAGACAGCAAGGCCGCGAACGAGGCAGGCGAGAGATTGGATGATTGGTCGTATAGCCTCGTCGAAATGAATCACGTTTCAAAGTCGTCATCGTCTCTTACTCTCTCGTTCTGTCGCGCACAATATTTTACTCAAAATAAGCTTGAGCCGTCCGCGCCCCAGTGATGTAATTACATTTTGCGCTGTCGCGTGACAGAGCGTCCGAGCAGTGACGTTGCTAATGGCGAACAGACCTTGGACAATGAGTGGACGCCTCGGGAAACCAGTCTCCTTGCCATTTCTTTGTTTGTACTGACCAAGACACTGCATTACAAGCAAGTCAGTGTTTACCCGCACACTGCGCGTGTGCAGAAAGCAGATTCGAGGAAGGTGCAGCGCCTACGGGTGCGTAAGGCCGACAGCAGTTCCACCCCTGCGGCGTGACGTCAACATCGCACATTGGTGTAAACCAGATTCGCGACTCTTACATCCCTCCGTTAGGTTAAAGAACAATGCCGTAGCGCCTGCGATTACACAGTGGAGGAACCTCGTTTCACCTCGCCAATACGAGAAGATTGTTTCAGAAGTGTTCACCCATGGTTCCTACCCGTGACGTCACGAACGTGATTATTCTTTGCGAACGACAGGCTCCATGTTGTATGTAGAAGAGGCTTACATGTTTGGCCAGTCGTGGAAGACCGACGTTTTTGAGCGTCAACATCCACAAGACCGCGCAAAGAACTTATCACTGCGATCAGTGGAGCGTTCCCGACCAAAGATGAGGCTCGAAAGACTGCCTGACTCGAAAATACTATGTGCGGGGAAGGTGGTGGTGGGAGGGAGGGTGTGTGTGTGTGTGTGTGGGGGGGGGGGGGAGGGGGGGGGGCAATGTATATACATCACATTTCGCACGCTCTTAGTTCCTAGATTCCCAGGTCGTGTTTTCCGAACCAGACTCTTTTTTTGAAGCTCGTATTCAGACGCTCTTCGCATAGCGATTGCTGATCGCAGCGTTTGATATAGAGCAGGTCCGCTTGAACTGGCGAGAAAATAAACGCGCAGCACCTCTTTCTTTCCAGTTTTTTTTTAAGTGCGCGTACACTTGGTAAGTACAGGTCACGTGACGACTATAAGCACACGTAGTGTATGGCTGCAGAGTGTTTTGGTTGTTCTTGCCTCAGTGCTTCGCCTAATTGCTGCATTATTCGTCTAATGTATGCAACCCTCAACTCCCAAACGCAAAAAAAAAAGAAGAACCCAAAGAGCAGAAACAGTGAGTAAGGTACGATGCACGCAAGGAAGGAAAATAGAAGAAAAAAAATATATATATAATTTGGAAGCCGCGGGAAGCGTGAACAACGAACATATATGCGGGGCCCCACGCGTTTATACGCAGCCTTCAGAGCTCTCAGGGGAGAAGGCGAAACCGCGTGAGCGAGCGAGGAAAATTGACCTTCGCTGCTGCTAGCAACACTTGGAAATGTCGTGGAGCGAGTGCGAATTCTCTGAAAAACATTCGCTACTCGCTACGAGCTCACGCGTTAGGGAGAAAGAACAAAAAAATCTGTACGCATTGTTGATGTCGCGTGATCGGCGTCACCGGTGGCTGACGAATGAGAGACACAAACGCAAACCTCTCGGTCGACGTCTTCAGATTCCCGAGGTAAACAAGCGTACAGCTGTTCCTTTTTTGAGAATGAGAATTAAAGGAAAAATTCGCGTAGAGCGGACAGAAAATCCCGACTTCACCGTTTCATGGACCATACAAAATTCGGCGTAAAGATCTAGACCGCTCTTCATTTCCCGCTCACTCTAAGAAGCTTGGAGTGAACTCGCGAGAGACAATAACTGCAATTTACGGAAAGTTTCCAGCGAATGATAAAATTAAAAAAAAAAAAATGTTTAGATCTAAAAAAAAAAATTTAAAAAAAGTCTGCGCTTTGGCATTAAGCCTGGTGTAACGCAGGGATGAACGAAACACCTCCAAAAATGTGTCGAAATACAAATACAATATACTTCGACAAAATTATATTTAATTACGAATACAATTACATTTTTAAGTGTATTTGAATACAGGATACAAATAAAATGACAGTATTTGCATCATCTTCGAATACTTTTGCAAATGCATTGTTTCTCCCTTAATCTGACGTGTTTAACTTAAATTTAACTTCGGAAAAAAAATAAAGGAAGAAAACGTGCCTATATAAAGAGTAAAGCCTATATACCGACAATCAAACAACAAAAAAGTTTCAGCTCTTAAAACAAAATCTGTCATAAGATAGGTGGGTAGAGCATCAGGAAACAATGCATTCAGCATGAGTTTTATTCTCGGAAATTCAGTTGAAACATGAAAGCTTTTTCAAACAAACATGTCGTTATTGCCACGTGTTAAAAGAAAGAAGAAAAAAAAAGAAAAGTTCAGTGAACCCAAAATTTAGTAATTGTACCCATCCCATCCATTCCTTCTTGTACTCTTTCTTTTTTTTCTTCTTTTTTTTTTTTTATGAGCAAAGCGCAGAATGTTTTATGCTTTCTGCATATGACTCACATCTGTAAAGAGCGCCCAACAGTCGCGAAACAATATACGCCAGAAATTGTATTTGTGGTGGTGTAGTATTTAAAGCGCAGGTTTATAAAATATTCAGTATTTAAATACAATTGACACATACAGATTCCCCAAATATGTGTATTTAAATACGAAACACAAAATACTCCGAGTCTTTATATTACTTCTTTCAAATACTTGTATTTGAAATCCATCCCCGATGAAAAATCGTGCTCACTGCCACAGCGCGGACTATTTGTTAGGTCTAAAATGTAAGCCTATTGTCAACCTCGTCATTTCCTCCAACTATTTTGCGGGACAGTATGTGCCGCCCGCAACAAAGACGCGACTACTGCGCATCTATGACGCCTTGGCTGCAGAGATACGGATCTCGAAGCGGGCTGAGGAGAGGCGGAAACGATCTGCGTAAACTCCCTGGTTTTTACCCCTATTTGGGGGGCACTGAACAGTACGGGCGACCCAGCACTCACTGATGGGCAACCGCAGAGCTGAGATGGTTGGCCGATTCGCCGATTGTTTAAACGAGTTCGTTAGGAAGACCCTTTAAGTTTACAGTGTCCGTGACAGAGGGGGTAATACTTGAGCGTGAGGCGACTCTATAGGTGGTATTCACAGGCAGCCCTAGCTGAACTCGCTGCATGCTGCCAGCACGTGTTGACGGTAAGCTTCCACGACGCTTCAAAACACGCACATTGCACATCATCAAGATTGTCCTCTTTGGGAGACCATAAATAAGAACTCAGCCCGACTCCCGAGCATGCGCTGTGAGCAGTGGCCTCAAGTATATGTCGTCCGGTGAATACCTCGTATAGAGTGACTCGTCTACAAGGTCGACAATGTGAGAAAATTATACAACAGCAAATATTAAGTAAATAACCACAGGTAGATAGGAAGATAAGGGTCGCCGCACTCGTCTAAATTAGAATATATATACAGTCAAATCTCGTTAATTCAAACTCGAAGGGGACCACAAATTGGTTTGAATAAAGCATAGTTTGAATTATCGGGAGTATACCTCCATCGAGGCACGTAGGATGGAACCTGCACGATAGTTTGAATTATCCGGAAGTTTGAATTAACAAGATTCGACTGTGTGTATATATATATATATGCAGATCAATGAACCGTGCTTAATCCAGTAAATCGAAGAATTGAAGTTTTCAGGAACCCGCCGGAAGCCAAAATAACGGCGGAGCCAGGATTTGAACTCTGGGCCTCCCAATGTCCGGTCGGGTGTGCTAACCTCTACACCACTCCACCTTGGCTTTCTGGCGTTTCCTACCTTCAATTCTTTGATTTATTGGATTAAGTACGGTTCATTGATCTGCATATGTTCGTTTATATCCTCCTCGGAGACCACGTACGATGGTGGGAAGTGCCCGTGTTGTATACTCAATAACGTGGCTCTTGATTCTCGCAGATGATGATGATACCGTGTCTCTAAAAGCTCATAAACAAAGAATACTACATGTACACGGGACGAGACAGAACAGTGGGAGGATTTCTGGAGCACAAACGAGCACGTACCACGGGACGCCAAACGTCGTACCGCGTTCCACGCGGCGGCGTGTGTTTCCAGAACACCTCCCATTGGATACATTTCGTTTCTTGTGCATTAATAAGACAGGTAGGAAACGCCAGAAGGCCAAGGTGGAGTGGTGTAGAGGCTAGCACACCCGACCGGACATTGGGAGGCCCAGAGTTCAAATCCTGGCTCCGCCGTTATTTTGGCTTTCGGCGGGTTCCTGAAAACTTCAATTCTTTGATTTATTGGATTAAGTACGGTTCATTAAATCTGCATATGTTCGTTTATATCCTCCTCGGAGACCACGTACGATGGTGGGAAGTGTGTGTGCGTGTGTGTGTGTGTGTGTGTGTGAAATAGGCGTAGAGAGGTTAGAGGCGCAAGAACGACAGAAAATGGTATGTTTTGAAGCACTTAGGCTCTTTAACTGCTCCTCATACTAGAGTAACTCCAGCGCCTAAAGTGTTTTTCTTTATATATTTACAGCGTATAACGGAAGTGCACTGAAAATAGAAAATACGACGTTGTTGACGCAATCTGCGTGCGCATTTTGCAGAATGAAAGAAAGACGAAGCTCCGCCGCCCGTCATTACACCCAACACCAACGTCCTACCTCGGGCTAAGTCCATCCTCCTGGACCGAGACCTTGTTTTTCATCAAAGTTCTCAGCCTGAAGCGAAAAGAAAAGAAGAAAGAGAAAGAAAATAAAAGACGAAGAAGAGTGGTGGTCCGAAAACGACTTCACGAGCGCTCGCCATGCACGTAAACGTTGCCGGCGGCCGTTATCAGACCAGGCAAGGCCGGCTTACATCAGCAGCAGCGGCAGCAGCGCAAGCCCTCGGGGGGGGGGGCTCCGAAAGGAAAACAACCAGGACACGAGGCCTACGATTGCGACTCGGTCCGAGCTCGCAGGCCGGATCCCTCTACGTGAATCTCCTTCCGACGGCGCCATTATCGTCCGAGTTCCACTTGAACTCGGCACGGTCTTCTCACCGTCGTAACGCTCGAGGACGTCGGGATATACGACGCGAGCAATCGCGCGCGCGGTGACTTCGGGGAGTCGTGCTTTTCGTGAGAGGCAGCTATAGAACGGGTCGCTGGAGAAGAGATCGCGGGTCAATACACACTCGTCGGGAAAAAAAAAAAATAGTCCGGAGACTAAAGCGAACGAGAATATTAGTCGCGTTTATTGTATACGTGGAAAGCGGTTTAGTCACCCGCGTTTGACCGATATCCTCTGATTCCGAACCAGCATTCGAATCTTATCTATGTGGAGCGTAAGGTCGTCTGCTTCTTGCACAGGGGTTGCGACGATCTCAGAACGTCAAACTCTTATATGTTGATCGAAAAAAAAAAAAAATAGTGGGCAGACGTCAAGGCATTTAGCATTGAGGTCTACCCCCCTTCAATAAAAGCAGACATGTACACATTACTGGAGAAAGGTAGTTAAGTTACTGAGTATCGACGCCGAAAGTAATTGAAGCAGAGTAGTAATTACGCACATGTAATAGTAATTGAGTAAACTACTAACTACTAGAAAAAGTAGCGAGTTACTTTGAAGTTACTTTCGAAGTTACTTTTTTATATATTTGTGGCACCAAATGAATCGCAGTTTTGATCCGAGAAAAACCGTGCGAGCCTAAAATAAATGCAGTAATTTTAGGGCTTACTTGTTCACCAAATAAGTTCGTTCGCTCGCAGAAGCAATTGACATTCAAAGTTCTTGATAGGAGGATTTTCCACTTTTCCTCCTAAAAACGTCTCCAGCCAAACTAAAAAGACGTTCCACCGACACGCTAGACGGAATGGCAGCGTTGAAGTTGAGAAACAGGCTGTGCAGGGCCGGGTAAGCGAGTGTTGGCATCTTAGGTATCCATTACGAAACATGTGAGGCTTGCCTCCACTAGAGGGTGTTTTATAAGAAACTCTCCTCCTGCTTTCTTTTCTCTTCGGCAAGTATAAATTCTTGTGACTGGCCCCTCTTTATTCCTTCGACGATCTGAGAGTACGCTGAGCGAGTGCACCTGACCGTCAAGGGTTCAAGTCTCGCGCCACGACGATGAGATCATCCGGACGACTGCGCGTCTCATTGCAATGCTAGTGCTACGCTACTGAAAAAAAAAAATTGCTTTGGTTTAGCAAAAGATGAAACGACGGGTCCAACAAAGGATCTCCCAAGGGCAACTCACAATCCTCGCCGGCGACTACGGTATTCTGACGCGCCTGACACGCCCGAAGAGTAAATTGTATTCAACAAAGAGGAGGTCTCCCTGGCATGGAAGGTCGGAAGGACGCGAAGGATTACGTGAACTAGCATCGTCGCTCGTACAGTTGCAGCTGGAAGCGGGAACCTGCTCCCATGAACGGATTATCCGTGTCTGGGTTTGTGCGCGGGGGAGTCCGACTTTGCAAAGGTGTATGCACTGACGACGAGGCGACCATGGGAACAGGCGCCCAGCTGCGAGGTCATTCCAATGGCGGCTTCCGTGGAACCCCCAAACCGCTTGAGGCAGAACTCACTAAAGGCAGACAACATGAAAACAACAACCACCCTCGGAGTGTCCCCGTCTTTCATGGTTGCAGCTGGAGGCGCGGCGCCTGTGTGCATTACCGGATTAGGTCAATACCGTTCGGGGCCTGTTAAGCATCTCTTCCTGCGTTCGTGCGAGCCTGTTATGTTTTGGCTGCTCGTCGCCACCTTGGCCCAAGGATGCCAGTGATGCAGTTTCTACGGCTGCCGAGTATAAGTGCGTGGGAACGGAATGTGAAGGGGCGCATTGTTCGGGAATGCCACTTCATCTGCCGGCGTCTTATTCATTTATGCGCTCAAACTTTCGCGATGAGAAAAATTAGCACTAGATTTCGAAAGTAGTTAGTAACTTGAGTAGAAGTTACCTGAAAAAAGTAGTTAAATTAAGCTACTAATTACCCAAATAAAGCTGTAATTGAAAGTTACCAAGTTACTCGGAAAAGTAGTTAAACTACAGTAGTTTGAGTAGAGTAGTTGAACTACGTCCAAGTCTGAATAAAAGCCAATCAGATTTAGGCGTCGTTCTGACGTCACAGCAACTTCCTGCACAAGAAGCAGACGACTTGCTCTCCACATATACTCCGATCTCATCCAAGTCCGATCGCAGCATATACGCCACGATTAGGGGCGGATTCAGAGGGGGGTTCCCGCGATGTCTCGAGCCCGCACCATACCGGCAATCAAGTCGTTTGTCCCCAAAAAAGAAAAAAAAAAATGGAATTCTCATTGGCATTTCTCGGTTTCATTACGGATACTCAGGTATGGTATGTCCGACGCTCGAAAACTAATCACCCGGGGAATCTTATTTCTGTGGAGCGTGCATAGGAAACGTTTAAAATCCACCGCGCTATCCGATACTGCCATGAGAGATTCTCATTCAGTAGTTAATAGAAAGTTGCGGATGCCGTTTCCACGGAAACCAAAACCGAGCTAAACAAATCATTAAGAAACAACTCTAAACAAAAAAGATCTTGCGGCGAAACCAAATTAAAGCGCTACTGTCGGAGTTTATTTATTTTTATTGTATCGTTTCGCGTTATACGATTTTGACGGCCACGTATAATTACGAATGCGTTTCCTCGTCATCGCTGCAGTGCCAGGGCAGCTCAAACACGTGCACCGTCACTGACGCGCATTTTGCACTTCGGTTCGAAACGCTGTACTGTGGAACACGCACGCACGCACGCACACACACAGACAGACACACACACACACACACAAAACAAGCAGTGAGCAACCGCTCTACGAAGCATTCCCCCGCACGCACGCTAACACACACAAACGCAAGAAGAAAACTGTTTACTAAAAACGCAGATAACAGTTTTCCGTTACGGTAAAGTACAGCTCGTTAGGCCGCAGTCGCTCTTCTCTCATACGCCATACAAAAGCCACAGTGTTCCCTGCAGATCCGATGACACAGAAGTAACTGTGGGGACGCTTTACGCATGTTCGAGACCTGTTCACATATACGTGTGCTTTGAACGTGTCTGCGGACTGTTTGTACGATGTGTTAGCAGTGAAACCGCGGTTTAAGGCTCCAAGCTACTGAGAAGAGATCAACTGTAGAGCCGGTGTCCATCTACACTGATGTCGTCAACGTCAGCGTGACCTCGAATCCATCTCCGATTGATGCAACCGACAAGACTGGACAAACCAAAGCTACCGGAAAGTCCATGTTCAATCGTCTTCGTCGGTACGATCGAGTGTATATATAGTTTCCGGGCGAGCACCAACTAGCTCCTCGAGAGGTGGGCTCGTTGGTGCATCGGTAGGGAAATAAAAGCTGCCAGGGAACGTGACGAGAAAGGCCCGAATAAAAGAGCGAGAGACCATGACCACTGAACACAACGAACAGAAGTTAGGCCACATGGGGATGCACTGCCGCAAGTGTTGCTGTAAGCCTAAGCTGAAAAGAAAAAAACAAACAAACAGAAAAACACACACAAACACAAAAACACAAAGAATATAAGCAAAAAAAAAAACGAAGCAAAATCCAGTTGGAAGAGAGAAATTTGGAGGCTTTTAGCATCAGGCTCACAGGCGAAGCAAGATGTATCAGTGCACCGTCATTGCATCTAGCACAAAACGTAATGGAGTACATTGCGTTATAACTGTGAATAGAAGGCATAGATATTAATGTGTTTTTCCCGATTACAGTTCAGTTGATTGTAACGCTTTGTTTGTCTCGCCTTTCTTGTCCCGTTTCCTGACGCTCTTACATTCGGGACTCACGTGCATGTTGAGACCCCCCCCCCCCCCGCACTCCCAGTCATAGACATCCCAGCCCCCTCCCCCCGAAAAAGATTCTTGGCTACGCCACCGCTTCTCAGCTGCCTCTCCGCCTCGAGCGAGCGCGACCTCTGGCCACCCCTCCCTCTTTCCAATATAAGACATCGCTAATGGTATCGCACCGCTTGCCTCGACAAGTAGTCAGCATGTCTATGCCTGCTCAAAGGCGTACTCAAAGTCGAGACTGCAGGGTGCGTCATGCAAGCACGAATAACGAGCCAGGACTTGTTTCTCTCGGCCCCAAAACGCTCCTGGAAATATTTACTCCTGCCCGGATTTTGTTACTTCTTTCCCAATAAAAACAAAAAACAAAAAAAAAACGAATTATGTATATGAGCGTATAGGCTGGTGCCAAAAGGGATGAATGATCCTAGAGAATACCTTTCATGAAAAACGCACAGACAGAGGGGCCCCCAGTATGAGGTTTGACCACCATGATCAGCGAATCGCCGTTGCGCGATTCGCTGATCATTCTTATCTGGCTTCAATCTTCGGTGTCCTTATGCGGAATTATCTTAGTTCACTTGGGAGCGATAATAAAATGCTCGAGACACGTACACGTGCCACTACCGGCGTTTCCCAATATTAATATTTTTTTTTTTATTTGTTTCGCGGGTTTATCGTGTAGGGGGCAGAGATAAAGGCGTGGCGCATGACAAAGCCTCTTCAAACTAAAGTTCAACAGTTCAAGATAGTCCTATATTAACAATTCAACAAAACATTAAAAAATTAAAAAAGTACAAGAAAAAAAGAAAAACGAAAATAAACACTACATTGATTTGTTAAAAAGAAAAATAAATAAACATCTGTAAATGTTAGTCGTGTGAGAACAGAAAAAAAATACTAGAATTCAATTTTATATTTTCCCGACATGTCAGCAACAACAATAAATTGAGATAAAATTATAATGAAAACATATTTCCTTGAAATTAGCTATTGTAGTGATCATGTTCTTGGGGCAATGAAAATGCGATTTCACTGCCAACCAAAAACCTTTTACAGAAAACGTATTAAAGTGAATGTTTAGATCCGTTCGATTTAGGGTCTTAGTTGTTCGAAAAGTTGAAGTTTGGCGACCATAGAGGGTTCTTATGGCCGGCATCCTTCTCTTTGGGTTTCTAATCGGATGTGTACTCAGGCCGTCTGTTGGTGTGGCGTAAGCTCTATTTTTATGCATCCATCGTAAAAGTCTAAAGTGATATGCTTGCTCTGTCTTAAGCATATCATATTTGATGAACAGTGGCTGTGTCCTTAAATTTTTTTATATCGCCCTTATAATTTTCAAATATTCGTAAGATTTTTTTTTTCTACAAAAAGAAAAGTTTATTATAGCTCGCCGCTGTCGTCTTTCCCCAGTCCAAAATTCCATAACTCATTTTGCAGTAAAATAAGGAATAATATAATGTGTGTTTTAACCAGGTAAATTGTAAATATTGTATTCAATGGTGTTTACGGTCACCCAGGATAAATCACCCTTTAGTTTGTTTACATGCCAACTCCATGATAGGTCCTCGGCAAACCATACGCACAAAAAAAAAATTTGTTCCGCCCTCTGCTCCAACGATATGCCTTTGAATGTTATAACAATAAAAGTTCTGGAACTGCATTGTTTATTCACTGGTTTAAAAATGATATACTTAATTATACTTGTCTTTAAATGTAAACGATTGATTTGCAAACATTTTGATAATTTTTTAAGATATCCATTAGCCAACATTTCTACACACTTTTTCGTCGCGCCAGCGTACATGATTAGTTGAGAGGAACTTGGTATTGCCGTAATGTTATTAACGTACACGAGGAATAATAGAGAAACTAAAATGGAGCCTTGAGGAACGCGCCGTGCCGTATTTTCACTTTATCGGAAGAATGGTCATTTATAGATACGTATTGATAACGATCTGAAAAATATATTTTTATTAGTCTTAGCGCGGCTCCTCGATTAATTAAACGCTGCGTGTTTTTTTTTTTCTTTCTTTTTTAATCTTTGTTTTAATAATTATCCGACGACGCGATCGGCTTGGAATTTTCTTGAACTACCGTAACGCATACATAATCACGGGCTGTTCCAAGGAAGAATCCTGGTATATGATGGATGATGAGCCAGACCATCCGATCTGGAACCAGTTTGGGTCGGTATGGGGAATGTCTCAACTTTAGAATCGTTTGAATGTACAGTACGTCATGGCGTTAAGCAAAAGTGCTAACACAGGCATACCTCGTTAATATACACACTTGCGCCCCCCCCCCCCCCCCCCCCCGGGCAAAAAAACAAAACAAAAAAACAACAACAACAACCTGTGATTATTTATATTTTCTAGTTCGTCCCCGAAAAGACTGTCTGCACAGCAAGGTATACATTTTAACGGGGTTAACATTAGCGCGACGTGACTGTGATCATCATTGGCAGCCTGGGTGTACATATTTAAAAAAAAACCACATACAAAATCTAAAAAAAAAAAAAAAAATGATAATTGCTTGGTCTCGGTAAGTTTTGTCCTTTTACGTAGGACATGTATCAGTTCTGGATATCAGGTAAAACCTCTGAAATGAACGTTAATTAGGGATAGGTGTATTGTTTTATATCAAGGGAGGGGCCGGAAGGGAACATTAACTCAAGACTCATGCACCTTACTCTCAATGGGAAGAAATTCGAGGCATTAAAAGTTTATCGTTAAACGATACATCTTCTATATCGTTTTCGTAGAGAAAGTCGTCTCCTAAATCATTAGGCCGACAGCCGAGCTACATAAAGAAGGGGTTCATATCACATGAGCGAAGGACGTTTTAGCGAACAGCGACATTTGAGCGAATCGACGTTTTAGCGAATAACGGGGGCGCGCGTTATAAAGAAGTCACACACTAAATAGCGTGGCTTAATTTCACGAGCGTGCTTTAAACTTCGATCTAAACCCGTGAATGACATATGATTAATTTTTTTGTTGTTGTTGTTCTTTACTCAAGATTCACATATCCCCCGCAATTCTTGACCCGAACAGAAGACGCTTCATGAATAGAGCGCGGCTGATGTCCTTTCAATTTGCGCAGCGCTGCTAAAAGCGAAGAATAAAATTCGATGGGAACATAAGACGCAATTCACGCGATAAAGCAACAAATACGACCAAAATTCTTTGTTTTGTTTTTTTTCGTAGATTTTGCGTTGAACGAAAAAACAACAACACTTAGCATCAGTTGACGAACACAATGTGCAATATACGCCTATGCCCCGACCAAACGCTTAAAAAAAAGGTTTTGCATTAAGAATGTAGGCATTATTATCGGCAATTCGCACAAAAAGTTTCCAGCTACATGAAAAAAAAAGAAAAAAAAATTTCCAAGAAGAAGAAAAGAAAAGCTGCAAAGTTGCCTCATATACAGACACACACACGAGCCAAATCTTCGGAGCTTCGAAGATCCGAAAACGTCCAATCGAAGAGGAGCAGTGGTGCCCTCGGGGCAACACTGCTCTTGAAATGTTTGTAAACAAGATGCAACGTGGACAGCGCAGCCCAGTGATCGCTACGGCGTAGCAGCAAGTAAACTTCGAAAATAAGCCCCTGAATGATATACGTAGCCTAAAATGTGGGTCTGAAATTGTATTTTTGGGCGGTCGCTGCATTGCGGGTGTTCAAGGGGGGCCGAAATGCCAGCCGGCTCTAACAAAGGAGCCCCCCTCCATCAGCTGCTCCGCGATCGCACGTAGGCACACACCGTTTCTGTATTTTTGTTTTAGAATCACTGGAGATCCCGCTACAAACGAACTTGCACGCGTGACTATAGTCATAGCTGAGATCAATAGCGACAAGCTATTAGAGCCCCCGGTCAAGGAACAAAATGCAACAAAAGGTATGCCCCCCAAGGTGAGATATTCACACAACGCAGAAGGGCACTAAGCCTAATCCGCAAGCGTCGTATACGCGGCGGACAAAAATGCTCACTCTAGTACCTTTAATCCATTTAACTTTGACGCGATTTATGAAAAGTCTCCGTGCAAGATCACGGAAGGAAGCGATCGTAAAAACAACTGGACCCGCTCGAAAGAGCGTCATCCGATCAACAAGCAAGATGGCGGTCCAGCATAGCAACAACGCGAACGCCGTCTGCTACAATGCATTCGAGGACGCCGTGTAGTACGTGGCGCGTCGCATTTCACGACAAAGCTTAATCACATCAAAATGACGGTGGTGTGAATAAAGAAAGGAACCGGACGAAGACAACGTACGTATCAATAGGCTAGACAGCGAAAAGCTACATCAGTAACCATAATAAAAATACCACAGCGAGTAAAAAAAAGGGAAAAGACGTTTATTAGCGCTAAAGCCGATAAAACAGCAAGAAAAAAGGGTCCTCGACGGTAAGGCAGTCACAGGGTAGAAACAGGGCGGCGGTTTGAGCTGGTGACGCTCAAACCGGCTTTTTCTTACTTCAGACAGAGCAGCGACGTCGACCTCGGAAGACGGTACTCCACAAAAGCGAACGGGCGTCTGCTGCGGCGGGGAGCAGACGACAAAGGCCTTTCTCTGGAAGCCGACGCCGACGGGAGCCCCCCGAAGTCGCCGCTTGGGGCCTGACGTCAGCTTCCGGCACCGCGCAGCCAATCGACGCCGTCTCCTTTGATGGCCGGCTTGTTTTCGGGAGCAAGCGGCCCCTCCGATTGGTCAGAGGCGACGTCATGAGTGACGTCCGCAGGCGAGCGGCGTTCTAGCAACCCTGGCGCACATATATACGGCTGCGAGAGGTGCTCCGCTCAGTCGAACGCCTGGAAAAGGACACCAAAGGAGGCGGCTTAGCCGTCTTTTACGTTTAACCCACCTGCCAAAAAACAAACACACCGTAACACGTCACATTCGTCGAGCCGTCCAAGTGTAACTGTGTGCCCCTCTTCGAGTCATCGTCGTCGTGGTTTTTGTGTGATCTTGTCCTCTGCGTGGTGAGTCGTTCCTTGTGATCTCCTCCGAGTGAGCGTCGTCAGCTGGTCCCTGCCGTCGTCGCAGCGACCGCCATATTGGATAGTCAGCGCTAGGCCTAAACAGCCTCGCTCGCCGCAAGCAACAGCAGCGGCGTCTGGACCCGATCCGTCTGGTCCTGCGTCAAAGTGGCTCGTGCTCGGTTACCCCTCATCAAAGTGTGCCTGCGTCCCATCGCCCTCCGCCGGACTCGAAGAGCATCATGAGACTGGAGATCCGAAGTGCGGCCGACTTCCTCATGAACATTCTGCGGCTCGGCCGGAACCTCGACACCCGACTGCTGGACGTGTTCCGGGGCACCCTGGAGGACCTGTTGCGACACCACTACCAGCACCACTGGTTCCCCGAGAAGCCCACGCGGGGTTCGGGCTACCGCTGCATCCGAATCAACCACAAGATGGACCCGATCCTGTCCAAGGCCGGCCGTGCCTGCGGCCTCCAAGAAGCTAGTCTGCGCGAGCTCCTACCCAACGAGCTCACCCTATGGGTCGACCCGCGCGAGGTATCGTACCGCATCGGCGAGAACGGTTCCATATGCGTGCTGTACGACGGGTCGGGTCACCTGGCCGCCGCCGCGGGCACAAACGGCAATTTCTCGCTGCTGACTAACTCGCCGCAGGGCGCACTCTCCTACCACCATCAGCACAACAACCACGTGAGCCACCATTATCACCACCACCACCACGGCTACGGGTCCGGCCACCACGCCGAGCGACTAGCCGCCAGGCCCGGCTGCAAGGGCTCCTGGGACCCCTTCGTAGCGGATCCGAGGAACATCAACAGCTTCGAGCCGATGGCCACGTACGTGTCCAGCTAAAGGCGTCTCGTCCCTTCCCCGCCACGGGAAGACAAACTGCCAAAATGTACGCGCTTCAGTGCGTTCGAGGGTTCAACTTCGGGGCCTTAGCAAAGCCCGCTCCACCGTAGCCGCGCGCGCCGATGTTCAAGTGTCTCGGGCGCCGCCGGCTCGGCTTCCCCGCAAGTGCCTCCGAACTCTTCCTCCGTCGTCGACCAGGGTGAGAACCGCAGGCCATTCACACCGACTCCCGGTCGTGACCCCGGGAGCTGACAACAACCCGGGACGACGGATCCTTGTCCGATGACGATCGTCCCGCGTCGTTTCGAGTCTCGGGCACGTCCGAGCCTGTCTGCTGTCTCGCGCGCTGCGTGTTCGCTCGTGCAGCCTTCTCTCCGCGCGCCGTGAGTAGGGAGCCGGTGGCCTCCCTTGGTCCGTCCTCACCTCGGCCAGTGATGACGCGGCCAAGTGGGTCTCGCGCTCAGTATTGCGACTCACAAGAATTATTTTTGTCGAAAAAAAAAGTCGCCCCCAGACGGTTCGACCCTTGGGTCACGCCTCGGGCGTGACTGGGTTCTGCCGAGGCCGATCCGCCCGAAAAAAAGAGACGCAGACGTCAGGGGTACGTTGCGAGCCCTGGGGTCGAGTGGTCGCAGCGGTACGCGGAAAAAGGCTGCACGAGTCGTTTGTGATCGGGAACCTGCGCCGCGGTAAGGTTCTCGTCATCGTCGTCGCGTTGGAAGGGTTGTTTTTGTCCACCGGGTGTTGTCTTGCGGGAACCCGGGCCGGCGTGGCAGTGTGAAGAAGAAAAAGAAAAAGCACCCGAGGCGTTCGGTTCGGTTGTGTTCCCAGCAGGCAGCCAAGCGCTATGGTCTTACTTGTTCAGATCTGGCGGTGCATTTGTTTGTGCCGGCCCTCCCCTCTTTCCGGGAACAAGGCACGCCCCAAACGACCACCGGGGTTTCGGAAAGAAATGGTACATTGTGATCTCGTTAAAACACTAAACAATTTTTTTTTTTTTTATTACTGATATCTTTTTTTTTTAAACGTTGTTGTATACAAAGACGACGGCAACAGCAACAGGTCTTTCTTTTCTTTTTTTTCTTTTCGCGCACACGTGTGCGTGATCATCCATGTTTCCACCTCCCCCCGAATGATGTGGACTTCTTTTTTCTTGCTTGTTTTTTTCTGAAATTTGTACATGTGTATAGTAAACTGCCAGCCTCTGGAGCCGTCGCCGGAGCAGCGCAGGAGAGCAAAGCCGGACATTAATTGAGCAGCGACCGACGCGCAGAGGCAAAAACATAGGACATGGTATGCTTGAGAGAAAGAGAAGTAAATGAAATAAGGGAGTCAGACGCAAAAGTGATGTCGTATCGGAAAAAAAAAAATATACAAAATTACGGAAGAAAGCTGGTTTTTTTTCTCGATATCTCCTCAAAGTCAGAGCAATCATGTTTGTGTGTTCGTGTGTACACAACCTGGGAGTACAAGTTTTTTCAGGGACCATCCCTTCCCTTCACGAGCATCGAGAAAAAAATGTTCCCACAGCTAAAAAGAAAAAAAGAAAAAAAAGGAAAAAAAAAGGTGAAGAAACTAGAGATATATATTTGGAGGAGGCAAAACAAATTGTGTGCCAGTTTTGCCTCTCATTGAGACGGTTATTTCTCACTTTTAGACGACACAGACAAAACGTCCCTTTTGTGACGGACCCCTCTTCACTGTAAGCACAGGCGTCAAAAAACCTGTTTTCGCCCTTTTTTCTTTTTTTTTTTTTAATTTCAGTCCGACATTTTAAGAAGAAAGAAACGATAAACGATGCCATTTTATCGTCGACAGGAATCTCTTTAGGTTCGGCGAGAGTGACCCTTATTACTTTTTTTTTCTTGCTCGGAATTTTTTGTTGTGCATCCCACACTCTTTTAAGAAAAAAAAAAAAAAAAAGACTCTTACCACCAACTGTGATCGCTGCAGCCATCATTGTACGTCTAGCCATACATGCCATCTGTGCTCTGTTACATTTTTTTTTCTCGAATCTGCGCTGCACACCCCCCTTTTTTGAGAGTATTGCAACTGATGGTTTACCAACTACCCGATTTGGAGCTGCAGTATTACAACAACCTGAACATGCGAGAAGTGGCCTTTCGTTTACTGCATGATTATATTTTTTTTTTTCTTGTATTTGATTTGGTGTATGTTTCTTTTGCCGGTGAATGAGTTTCCTGTCTTGCAGCTCGGTTTCAAGCCTAATCAACCCCACGCTGAAAAGCGCCATCGGTGCAGCCCAATGTTGTGGCCTCTGCTGTTTCTTTTTTTTTTTTGGTTTTTTGCATCGTACATAGGTGTGTGTTTGACCGGTCCAAGATCGCTTTTTGCATCTCTTCGAGTTTTTTCCATTTTTATTGCTGTATAAAAAGACACTTATTTTAATTGCGCATTATTTACAAGAGAAGACACACCCCATGCTCATCACTTACATCGCGCGCGTGCGTCGTCGGCCCTCCTATGACTGAAACTGCATTTCGCCAGTTTGTCTTGTAAAGATACACATTTTTTTCGTCCTGTAAAAAGAGAAGCTGTATAAAGGCATTATTGTAAATGTACAGTCGTACAACTATAGGAGATTTTTTTGTACAGTAAATAAATCTCGTGGATGCATTGATACCCGCTGTGCCTGTGTTCTTGGTTCCCAACTGTGTTGGAGGAATGCCTCCTTAAAAAAAACTTCGTTCCCCCCCCCCCCCCCCCCCCCCCCCCCTCCTGCGTGTTGCCCCAACCTTGTGACTTGGGTTTGTAGTCTAAGCCCCCTGTCTAGCCGGTCTGTGTCATCTACCGAGTGCAAGAAGAATCAATCAAGTGCGACTGGATATCACGTCTTGTGGATTCGACGCAGCTATCTTTGAGGATTCCTGGATTTGCTAATGGATATAGAGACCACTGCATGATCACAATACGGATACCCTAAACACTGGAGGTGAGTATGTTTCAGGTTGGGGTGTTTCAAAGCCCCTCTACATCGCAGCTACACAGGATACAATGAAAGAGTGCATTTGAAGACCTTCATGTCTGGAGGGGTGGATGGATACACCATAGGTGGTCTTCACAGTGGAGTGGGGATGGCATTTTGCGCCACCTGTTGTGCTTGTGCGTGTGTGATTAGATACGTACATTAAACCGCAGTGGATTGAGGAATGCGGGTACTTGGCTATAGGTTTTGGTTGACCCGAGTTCGGACGGGACGGGTGAAGCCCTGAGCAAACAGTGATGAAGCTTCTTCCCCTAGAACTAAAAATTGATCACCTCTTAGGGGTAATTTTCACTCGCCTATTAAGAGTCTGCTGTGTCCTTCATATCCAAAGGATAATGACGTCGATGTGATCACTGGTTCCCTGACAGCGTAGGGTAAGCGGGTCATCGCTCCAGAGTCGAGTGATCCGCATCATTTTCCACGCAAGTGCATCGTGTATTTCCCTTTATTCGGTTGCCGGCGTTACAACGGCAGCCTTGGTGTAACCCTCCATCAAAATCGAAATATAGGATTCACCGAATGGCGAATAAATCGAGCAGAAAACTTCGATAAAAATAAACGGTCTTAATGGCGCGTCTCGTCCACAGATGGCGTCACCTCACGGCCGCCTCGCGCGGCGACCGGCGGGCATCCAAACCCCTTGTATTTCTTACTTCCCTTATTTGTTTTTCTCCTTGTACGCATGTTATAAGCAGCAGAATAATTACTTTGTTTCGCAAAAAAATTAAATAGAAAAACAATGCGTTACACGCGAATGTTTCGACTTCCTTTATCAGTGCGAACCACATTATAAAACATATTCCAGTGTGCGAAGCACTGCAGAACCACACTGCGTTCCCCGCCTTCTCCCGTCTCGCTTTCTCTCGATTTTGTTAGCTTTGCCGACGCAACCGGTTTCGAGGAAACTATAAAAGAGAAAAGAAAACAAAGTATACGCATCGTACCACGCCCAGTTTCGCTGCTGCGACGTGGTTAGAGGACTACGTAAATACGTACACGCCCTCAATTCCCGGGGGTTGCGGCGTATAAAACGCACGTGCGGAAACTGAAAACGGATTTATATACGTACGTGGATAGTCGAATTCGGGGAACACGCGTGGCAGCAGCTGACTCCGCGTTGAAGCTCCTATCAAGTAAATATCTGTTGGTGCCTCCTTGCCGACATTTCGAAGTCGGTCACATTTGGAAAATTTCGTTTCGTTGCAGCACGTCTTTGTATGGCGCTTGCATACGTACACACATTTATTTCCGATCAAAATGATACAGGTAAATACTGCTGGCCCATGAAAACGACATTCCGCTTGTGTCTAGGGCCCAGGCAATCGACTAAAACGCCTCTGCGTTATGTGCGGTCAATTTACCCTCACCCGTCTGCTCGTTTTAGGACGAAGCACCGAAAATACATTTAATCTTCAACTTTCCTAAGCCACAACGAGGCAGACGAACACAATTAGTAATTTTTAGATATACGAATGTGAGGATTGGTTCCATTTCGGCGAGTCCGTTAAAGCCGTTCCTGGAGCGTTAAACAGAGGAGTTACACTTCATAAACATACATCGTTTAATAAATAAAACTGCAAACAAAAGTGTTTTCGCGGTGCACATATTTTATTTTCGCACTGTATCAAAGTGGGACTTACGCTTAATGCGTCTTTGTGTGCTCTTCTTCTTTTCTCTTTTTTCCCCCTCTTTAATATTAACGTGTTTTGATTCTTGTTACCGTCTCTGTTTCCCGAGTGAGACGCGGACTTTCGCCAAAGCGTTAAGTTATAAAGACGTGTTGGGACACGGTGTATCGATGAATTCTAAAGCCACTGTCACACTACAAATGCATAATAGAAAACACAGCTGGCAGACCATGGGTTCGACGCATACATAGGTATGATAGGAGCACAACTTAGAACGTGCTTGACGTGTGTCCGCAGACATAATTCTGTCATCATGTCCGCATCCTGTCCTCATCCTTTGCGCTCAAGCTGGATGACGCTGGCGCGTAGGCCGGCATAATAATCAAAAGAGCGAAATTGTTCTGGCTATGCCCTCTGCCGTCACCAAAGAACGCTTCAGCGAACGTTCCTGACTGGCAAAATGCCTTCTGCACGCTTCTCGTGTTAACACATGCGGACCGCGGGCCGTCCCATGAACAGCGACCATTCGTGCCAGCATGGCCGCCTTATACGACCCAAATGCTCACGGCGCGTCTCGTACGTGTGTACCAACGCACTTCGAATAATTAAAGTTCGGGTATTCAATTTCGACGCCAACACAATCGCTCCGCCCGACCCCCCCCCCCCCCCCCCCCCTCCTTTTAAAAAAAAAAAAATGAATTGCAGGTTACGTGACGGTGACACTTACACAGCACTGAATTGATTTGAATGGCTCCTAGCCCGGAGAATTGTGAAGCTGCTCCGCCATTTTCAATGCTCTTTTGATTTTTACGAAAACCACACTCTCAAGAAGAAAGGGTGTCAAAAGGTATATCGTTACACCCTTTGTCCCAAATAATACACGCCCAAACTTTAATTCGACGTACAGCGCCCTAGAGTCCAACAGACGGCCCCAAATTTTACCGAGAGGCTTGATAGCCGTGTGGTACAACTTATTAAAATAGATAATGTACGTTTTACTGACAAAGAAAAAATAATCGGGGTTTTTCTTGGCCCTACTGTAAAAACTCGGTGTTTTCTTTCTGTGGTTTTTGATAACGTACTTTAGCTATTTTCCAAGTTATATCGCACCGTTATCAAGCTCCTCGTAAAATTCGGGGGTCGTCCGTTCGACTATAGGGCGCTGTACGCCAAAATGAAGTTTTGGGGTGTATTATATGGGACAAAGAATGTTACGATACACCCTTTTACACCCTTTTTTCTTGAGAGTGCAGGGTTTATCCGAGTCCTTTATGGGGTTCGCAAGTCTCAGTCAGACGTATGGACGGCGGCTTGATCGACGTAGAAAGTCAACAAGCGGCGATCTGAGAAATTTTTGGGGTCGCGCAAGCCCTGCCTACCGATCGTAACGATCCGCACACAGATTCTCCTGTCGACGATTTCCGGGCTGGCGCTGCCGATCATGAAGCGAATCTATTTTGACCGAGCTGTAAATCACTTTCCGCAGGAAGCAAAGAGCGGAGGCCCATCTGCATGGATTCCCGTGAAATGTTCTATGCGCCGTCCGTTGGGTACAGAAACTACCAAACTAAGAAAAAAAGAAAAGAAAGCAGTGTAAATCTTTTTCGCGCTATGTCTTCTTCGTTTGTAATATTTATGCATGCATACGTCTTGGCGTGCGTTTGAAGGGAGTAGTTCGGGTCTCCTATACTCACTTACCCTGATGTCGCTATTATTGTTAGTGTGTTTTGTTTATTGTATACGTCAGTGCGAATAGACCCTGTTTGCGTACTTCACTGCGAAAGAAAAAAAAAACCGTTAAAGATAAAGCAATTCGATGTTTTCTTCCAGCCGACATCTAAGCAAGGTAAATCTCATTACGAAAATCCCGTTTAAGGAAAAGAAAAAAGGGGCCAACCAATACTGAATCAATTTTAAGTCCTGTGCTGTATATATCTTCTTTTTTTATTTTTATTTGGTTGTTGGTCATACATAATTAAGTTTCTTCAGACATGTTCAAAGCATACCTATGTATGAAACACGTGCTTCGAATTTGCTTGAGACGTGCCCGCAGATGATATGCCATCATGTCCGCATCTTTTGTATGATGTACGAACAGTGCGGCAGAGGGCTTAGATGACGACCATGTCTTAATATCTCCCAGAAGCACGCCATGTGATCACACCTATACATGGAGCGTGGAGGTAAGCGTTCACCAGCCCTTGGAAGGTCCACAGTTCTTTCGAGGTACCGTTTTGTTCCGCTGGAGTAAAACAGATGTAATATGAGGTGGAATAGCTTTCACGTTGAACCTCCCTCGACGCCCTGGAATGTTCGCGACGCCAGAGGAGGCGACGCCATCCAGCGGAAAAGACGTGAAAGAGAGAAGCGAGGAGCCCCCGCCTATCCAAGTGCAGGGAAATCTGGCTCGGCCTCGCGGCCGAAATGTGGAACCAGTGAGCGAGGATTAAATGCGCGCCGTTGCGAATAGAGAACGCTTATATAGATGAACCGGCCACACGACACGACGTCAGTTTCGCCGAGAGGTCTCATGGTCTTGACACGTAGTGGTTCAGTGTAGCGTTGCTTGTACACGCGGGCTCTATTGTTTTAGGAACGTTGCACTAAGCCAGGCCCGAGCCGGTCGGGTATGTGCAAAGAACTGTAAAAGAACCATTTTTAAGCAAAGAGCTGCAGTAAAAAGAGGGCGCGACTGCTTTTTGTTTCCATTTATTTCATCTTAGTTGGTGTCCACAGAGGATTCCATTCATAAAGCGAGCGCTCAGTGCGTTTCTGTGCGTCCCCATTTGTGAAACGAGCACCTTGTCCGATGGACGTACGCTGGAACAAGGCTTCCAAAACGCAGGCTGTCTTCTTTCCTCTCACCTCAGTGCTGTGTGTGCGTGTTCGCGTGTATATATGGGGAGGGGGTGGTGGGTAAAAGGGGGGGGGGGGGGGGGGTGAGAGGGACGAGGGGGAGATTAAGCTGATCAGGGCGCTGCAAGCCGCACTTTGGGCCTGCTTGTGAGCCGCAGTTTGGCCACCTCCTCGCTAGACTTTGGATTCGACGCGCCAGTATGAGGAAAGCCAGGTTTCCCTGGTTTTCCTCATACTGGCGCTTTATACTACGCCTATAAAACCCTTTTGTCCCTTTTTTTTTTTTCGGGGGGGGGAGTGCCTCACCATAGAGGGAATTCTTTATTTTTGGTTAAAAATATTTATATACGCATTCATATGGCCTCCAGGATCACGAATATCGAAATTAATTTTCCACTTGGTGCAAGGAGGCCTGCAGAAAATCATTTTCAAAGTACCGCTGAAGCCCCTCCTTTTCCAGGGCGTTACGTCATAAAAGGAGTATTTCGGAATCTCAGCTCACGAGCATATTTTAGCACCCCATCGAATCTATGCACGCGCACCCTTGTTATCTTTAAAAAGGTAAGGTAAAGACATCACGGCTTTTGTCAGTGACAGGGGAATATACTACCTGGCAAGCTTATAACTACACGGCATGCCCCCCCCACCCCCCCCTTCCCGAGCGAGACATGCGCTTGAACGGCCGAAATATTCCTTTTATGACGTAACGACTGGTCGGAGGGTTTTCGTGCTTTCTCGCGTTTAGTTACATCTTCGGGTAAAAAGAACATGATATATAGATTCACGGAATTCTAAAATTCACCCCTAACTTTTTTTTTTTTTTTTCAGGAGCTTTTTTAACTTCCTTTTTATAGCGTCTGAATCGCGCTTGTCCAGACGTCAGTGGCCATTTGCATTTGCCCTGCGTCCCTAAACACGAACCTACACCCGCAGCACGTAATCAGAAGCGCCAAGACGCACAGGAGGAAAAGAAGATGACTCACCCGACGTCCCGAGCGAAATTATCTCGCTAATCTCGCATACAAACTCCTCGCGTACGACGACCATTCGAGCGCCGGCCCCCCGCGAAACGAGACCAGTGGCTGCAGCGGCAGCAGAAGCCGGCAATCGTGGTAATAAAACCAACTAAATACGGCCGGCGCGCATTCTTTCGTCCAAACTTTTCCTCCGCCCCGTTTGACCACAGGCGGGGGGGATTCTGCAATCTCCGTGCAGCTCCGTTAATTGCAGAACAGCGGGCAGCAGCCAGCAGAAATACAGCACTGCATGCCGAAGAGCCGGCTGCTATCTGCCTATACCGAAACACAGGCAGCTAAGAGTAGCAGGGATATCGACTCCTGCGCACCTTTGAACCCCCTTCCACAGCCTGCGCTTGCTTCTCCGAGCTTTGCGGTGCGTCCCTCGTACAACCGGCAGAGGGACGCAAGAGGTTCGTTTTCCGTCCTTACGAGCAAATCTAGGCCGCTTCTCG